>NW_024607935.1:2500-42610 GCF_018296145.1 Oncorhynchus tshawytscha
TTCCTAGTTTTCCTGGTTTTGACCATTCTGCCTAGCCTGACTCTGAGCCTGCCTGCCCTGACCCTGAGCCTGCCTACCCTGACCCTGAGCCTGCCCTGACCCTGAGCCTGCCTACCCTGCCCCTGAGCTTGCCTACCCTGCCCTGACCCTGCCTGCCCTGAACCTGAGCCTGCCTGCCTGCCCTGAGCCTGACCCTGACCCTGAGCCTGCCTGCCCTGACCCAGAGAACAGAAGCTTTTTTGTCTTTAGCCTGAACTAACAAAAAATAACATCAATAATCAATAACAGGAGACGGACTGTCACATTTCATCATGACTCAACTAAACAATGAGGTCTTGTTTCTGTTCCAGCATGTATAGCTGTGGTGAGGAGAGGAGAGAATATGAGAATACCAACCAAGATGTATAGTAAAAGCTGAGGATGTTTCCTTTCACCCCCTCCCGCCCTCTCCTCTCCTCCCCTCCACCCCCCCTCTTCTCATCCCCCTCATCTCCTCACCCTCCTCCTATCCACAGCCTCAGTGTTGGTTTTGCATTCGTTCAAGTCTGGCCTGAGGTGGTTTTCAATGCACACACACTCATTAAGAAACACACACAGTACCCCCTCCTTCTCCATACACAACCCCCCCCCCACACCACCACCATCCGTTTGACGTCCCTAGTATGGGCACAGAAGAGGACAATTATTACTGGGCTATGAAGAGAAATGTTTGTCAGATGGATAGAGAGAGACAAAGATAGAGACAGAGGGAGTCTCCTCGGACAGGAGAGAAGGGAAAAGGAGGGGGCAAGGAGAAGATAGGGGACTGGAGAGGAGGTGATGGAGAGGAGAGGAGGTGATGGAAAGGAGAGGGGGTGATGGAGGGGAGAGGAGGATGAAAGGAAAGGATGATTCCCTGGCCCGTGGTCTGCTGTAGCTGATAAGAAGGCTACCCCTGCTGATCCGTCTTAACAGAGACACACACACTTGGATAAGACAAGATATGCTAACACAATCAACCCCCTCTTTCCACACACACACACTCCCCACTGGGAACAGACCTCAGTTCAACATCTAGTTTTGATTTCCAGGTTGTGAATTTAGCATGACATCAACAAAAAACATACAGCATGGATTTAGTTAAAAATTAATAATTGCCCATACGTTGATTACTTTTTTGTAAATGCATTTAGTTTTCCACGTTGATTCAACATCGTCACACATTTTTTTTTTCGGGGGTTGAAATGACTTGGAAACAACATTGATTCAACCAGTTTCTGGCCAATCGGTCTCTTGTCCTGTGCGACAGCCCCAATCCCACTGATCCTAGTCCAGGAGGCCATATGAGGATCAGAGACTAGTCTGTATTACAATAACCTGAACCAAACACACACACACACATACGCTGGCAGGCGTATAAAGGTACATTTTCAACCTCTCCTTGACACAGTCTGTAGTTCCCACTTAAAATGACCACCATCATTCCTGTTCCCTAGAACTCTTAAGGATTCATGCCACACTGACTACCAGGCTGTAGGACTCACTTCTGTAATCAGGAAGTGCTTTGAGAGGCTGGTTATGGCAACACATTATCTCTAACCATCCCAGACCTACTCCAATTTACATACCACCCCAACAGATCCATAGACGACGCAATCTCAATTGCACTCCACACTGCCCTCATCCACCTAGATAAGAGGAATACCTATATGAAAATGCTGTTCATTGACTACAGCTCAGCGTTCAACACCATAGTGCCCTCCAAGCTCATCAATAAGCTCAGGACCCGGGGACTGAACATCTCCCTCTGCAACTGGATCCTGGACTTTCTGACGGGCCGACCCCGAGTGGGTGAGGGTAGGCAACATCACCCCAACACGGGGCCCCACAGGGTTGTGTGCTTAGTCCCCTCCTGTACTCCCTGTTCACCCATGATTGCGTGACGACTCCAACACCATCATTAAGTTTGCTGACGACACAACGGTGGTAGGCCTGATCACGGACGGCGATGAGTTAGCCTACAGGGAGGAGGTCAGAGACCTGGTAGTGTGGTGCCAGGACAACTTGATGCCTAGTCACCATAACCCTATACATACAAGTGAGCTCCAACAGTTTTGGGACAGTGACACATTTTTTTCTTCTTGTTTTGGCTCTGTGCTCCAGCACTTTGGATTTGAAATGATACTATGGGGTTAAAGTGCAGACTGTCTGCTTTAATTTTAGGGTAATTTCATCTATATCGGGTGAACCGTTAAGAAATGATAGCACTTTTTTACGACCCCTCTATGGAAAGATGAGACTCTCACGAACACGTTGGTTGTTTTGTTCTAGGTTTCTGCATGGCACTTTGTGACATCGGCTGATGTAATATAAATATAAAATACATTTGATTGATTGATGCTTGAGTTTCTTACTGTGGAATGCAGTGTTTGGTTTTTCACCAGACATAACGGGTCTCATCTCATCCAAACAGTTGACTCAAGTTTAGACGAAAAAAAAGCTCCTGCGTGATCATCAAGACTCCTGGAAGAATGTTCATTGGACAGATGATGCAGAAGTATAACTTTTTTAGAAGTTATACTTTTCTTACTCATCAAATATACTTCCAAATATTATTTCATTTTTCTGAGACCTGTATTTGTGACCCACCAGATCTTTTCAGTCTTGTGTTCTATCATCTGAAATGGTGTTTTTACATTGGAAAGATATATAGACTCAAGAGCTTCAAAATGGCAATTTACATAAATGTAAGTAAATTGTCAAGTCCTTTGTCTGTAGTCTTTTTCTTTGTGTGTCAGACCCAAGTCAGACAAGCTGTCGCCATTGGCATCAGCTAATTAGGATTCATTATTCAATTATTAAATAAAATATCACTGTAGTTGGGAGGAAACATGGGGGAAGTAATGCTGCTTTTAAAAAAAAGTTAATACACTTATAATCCCATTTAGGAGAAAAAGGTTGTGAAAACACATTTAGAAAAGGGAATCACCAAAATATGAATCTCACCACGGTGCACCACCAGGCAAACCATTCACAGTATTATTGTTGTATAATAAAGACACAGTTACAATGCTGTTCTTTGTTTTACGCTCGTTTAGCAAAACCCTCTGAAGCCTTAGACACACACATCACTTAAATAATTCACCTTGTAACACATGTGACTGTGGCCATGTGGTAAAGCAGTGAGGTAGTGCTTAAAACAAACAACAACAACCAAACAATAAACAATCACATGTGACTGTGGCCATGTGGTAAAGCAGTGAGGTAGTGCTTAAAACAAACAACAACAACCAAACAATAAACAATCACATGTGACTGTGGCCATGTGGTAAAGCAGTGAGGTAGTGCTTAAAACAAACAACAACAACCAAACAATAAACAACCAAACAATAAACAACCAAACAATAAACAACCAAACAATAAACAAACAAACAATAAACAAACAAACAATAAACAAACAAACAATAAACAAACAAACAAACAAACAACAATAAAATACTTTATTGACTTCAAAATGCTAATGATCGTAGCCTACAATTAGGAAACACTTAAAACACATGAATGTAAAAACGCTAAAAACATCTAGGCCTATATCGTCAGATCCTTTGAGTAACTTTGGTTCAGGTTATGATATGAACAAATTAATCTAGCCTGAGAGCATATTTCTGTCCCTTTGGACCAGGACATGTAACGCCATGACATGTTTCTCATTGCTAAAATGATCTTCTGAAAAATATGTTTGCTGGGTTGTGTCTAGTCCCGGGGATGTTTTCACCTCTGGGAGGAAGGACGTCAACATCGCACAGCAGCTGAAACCTGGTTCCATATGAGTGAAAGCTCCTTGGCCACAACAACACCAGACCATTACAGCTGTAAATGAGGAAAACAGACTAAAATAGACAAGACATTAAAACATCACATACCAACAATAACATTCATTGGCCTCAAAGTTCAACCAATAAGCTCAAAGTACAAAGACAAAATACCCAGAAGTGTTGCTTGTCCTCGATCATCTCCTTGTACTGGTGGCGGAGAGCAGGTGTATGTTGAAAGTCAAATTCCAGGATAATAGGTTAAAACATTAATTCATGTCATATAGCTTGTTATTGCCAGTTGAATGCTAGAGCTGTACTTAACCTGCTTTCAGCCCAACAATGGCAATGCAGACAAGATAATTAGCTAGATTTGGCACACATTTAGCTTCATGATTACCAGCTGGCTGAATGTAAATGGTATTCATCTAGCTAGCCAGCTAGTTGAATAATCCAATAGCTAGCCAGCTAGTTGAATAATCCAATAGCTAGCCAGCTAGTTGAATACTCCAATAGCTAGCCAGCTAGTTGAATAATCCAATAGCTAGCCAGCTAGTTGAATAATCCAATAGCTAGCCAGCTAGTTGAATAATCCAATAGCTAGCCAGCTAGTTGAATAATCCAATAGCTAGCCAGCTAGTTGAATAATCCAATAGCTAGCTAGCTAGTTAGCTATCATTTCACTCTTAGCACCTGTCCCTATAACATAAAATGGGGTTTGATTTAGCATTCGCAACACAGTGACTATTCTCACTAGCTAGCTAGTTAAAACATGAAAAAGATAATCATCTCATGCATGATTTAGCACAGTGGTTTCCAACCTTTTTCGGGTTAATGCACCATAATCTGCCCAGAGTACTGCTGAAGTATTGTGCATTTTACCAGTAACCCTATGTATTGTTTTATTTGTACCTTTATTTAACTAGGCAAGTGAGTTAAGAACAAATTCTTATTTTCAATGACGGCCTAGGGGGCAGAAAGACAGAATTTTTTGTTCAGGGGCAGAAAGACAGATTTTTACCTTGTCAGCTCAGGGATTTGAACCTGCAACCTTCGGCTGCTAGTCCAACACTAACCACTCGGCTACGCTGTGGTCCTAGTACCCCCTGGTTGGGAAACACTGGTTTAGCACATCAGCAATCAACATTAAACAGCAGAATGCAACTGGCCAGCTCAACGAGCTGTCTTGACGTCGCTTCGTCCCGCAACGAACCATCTGTAAACAATAGCTCTTTGCGTAATGAAGCTATAACTGTCTAGCTATATAGCTCTTTGCGTAATGAAGCTATAACTGTCTAGCTATATAGCTCTTTGCGTAATGAAGCTATAACTGTCTAGCTATATAGCTAGATGGTATTTTAACTGTAGGCTCTTACCAGTGTATGGGTTATGATGATTCACAGACGGCAGACTGAAACACTTCCAAAATAAATCTTCACACTGGTCTTCAACCACTCCAAACTGCTATTAGCCACTGAAAACAGCTTTAGTTGATACCAGCAGCTGTATTCAGGAAAACACTGGTAGTGAAAGCTGTAGCTCCACTTTGCATGTAGTCAATGATGAAATGATAAGTAAATGATAAGTAAATGATAAGTAAATGATAAGTAAATCCAATGGGTGGTTCATATATCCACGGTAGCAGAGAGCAGCATGTGTCATTATCTCAACCAATCATGGGCTAGGCAAGATTCAGTATTTTATCCATGTCTAAACAGTTCAGTGATTTCAGATTTGATGTATATATATTTACAGATGACATACAAGTTTGTTATTAAGGCACATGAAAGTTCACATGTTCCAGAATGTTCCAGAAGACGTTTCTGCCTAAAAACACACGTTTTGATGATTTTGTATATTTTTACGTTCAAATTTATTTTATTTTTTATTTTTATTTATGCGTTATTTTACCAGGTAAGTTGACTGAGAACACATTCTCATTTACAGCAACGACCTGGGGAATAGTTACAGGGGAGAAGAGGGGGATGAATGAGCCAATTGTAAATGCCTCTCCTATGAAGTAGAAATGTGTGTTCAGTGTGGACAGATTTCTGTAATGGGCACATTTGAATATCAAATAAATATAACTATATAAGACTACCTCGAGTAATATTAAAAGTTGGTATTTTCAAATAAACTACAAAATACAACTATTTTCTGCCCAGGTCTGTTAAATACAATAAGTGAATTTGTCACGATATTTTTGGTCCCCTAAAATGGGGGGACTATGTAGAAAACGGGCTGTAATTTCTAAACGGATCACGACATGGATGAAAATACCTCAAAATAAAGATGACAGTCTGCACGTTAGTTATTGTATCATTTCAAATCCAAAGTGCTGGAGCACAGAGCCAAAACAACAACAGATGTGTCAGTGTCCCAATACTGTTGGAGCTCACTGTATCTGCCTCTATCACTCCAGTATCCCTGTACATTGTTAATATGGTACAGGAACTGACCCTGTATATAGTCACCTTACACCTCTACCTCCATCACTCCAGTATCCCTGTACATTGTTAATATGGTATAGGAACTGACCCTGTATATAGTCACCTTACACCTCTACCTCCATCACTCCAGTATCCCTGTACATTGTTAATATGGTACAGGAACTGACCCTGTATATAGTCACCTTACACCTCTACATATCTACCTATATCACTCCAGTATCCCTGTACATTGTTAATATGGTACAGGAACTGACCCTGTATATAGTCACCTTACACCTCTACCTCCATCACTCCAGTATCCCTGTACATTGTTAATATGGTACAGGAACTGACCCTGTATATAGTCACCTTACACCTCTACCTCCATCACTCCAGTATCCCTGTACATTGTTAATATGGTACAGGTACTGACCCTGTATATAGTCACCTTACACCTCTACCTCCATCACTCCAGTATCCCTGTACATTGTTAATATGGTACTGTACTGACCCTGTATAAAGTCACCTTCCCCCTCTACATATCTACCTATATCACTCCAGTATCCCGGTACATTGTTAATATGGTACAGGAACTGACCCTGTATATAGTCACCTTACACCTCTACCTCCATCACTCCAGTATCCCTGTACATTGTTAATATGGTACAGGAACTGACCCTGTATATAGTCACCTTACACCTCTACCTCCATCACTCCAGTATCCCTGTACATTGTTAATATGGTACAGGAACTGACCCTGTATATAGTCACCTTACACCTCTACCTCCATCACTCCAGTATCCCTGTACATTGTTAATATGGTACAGGAACTGACCCTGTATATAGTCACCTTACACCTCTACCTCCATCACTCCAGTATCCCTGTACATTGTTAATATGGTACTGACCCTGTATATAGTCACCTTACCCCTATACATATCTACCCCCCATCACTCCAGTATCCCTGTCTCCTTACCCCTCTACACCTCTACCTCCATCACTCCAGTATCCCTGTACATTGTTAATATGGTACAGGAACTGACCCTGTATATAGTCACCTTACACCTCTACCTCCATCACTCCAGTATCCCTGTACATTGTTAATATGGTACAGGAACTGACCCTGTATATAGTCACCTTACACCTCTACCTCCATCACTCCAGTATCACTGTACATTGTTAATATGGTACAGGAACTGACCCTGTATATAGTCACCTTACACCTCTACCTCCATCACTCCAGTATCCCTGTACATTGTTAATATGGTACAGGAACTGACCCTGTATATAGTCACCTTACACCTCTACCTCCATCACTCCAGTATCCCTGTACATTGTTAATATGGTACAGGAACTGACCCTGTATATAGTCACCTTACACCTCTACCTCCATCACTCCAGTATCACTGTACATTGTTAATATGGTACAGGAACTGACCCTGTATATAGTCACCTTACACCTCTACCTCCATCACTCCAGTATCCCTGTACATTGTTAATATGGTACAGGAACTGACCCTGTATATAGTCACCTTACACCTCTACCTCCATCACTCCAGTATCCCTGTACATTGTTAATATGGTACAGGAACTGACCCTGTATATAGTCACCTTACACCTCTACCTCCATCACTCCAGTATCCCTGTACATTGTTAATATGGTACAGGAACTGACCCTGTATATAGTCACCTTACACCTCTACCTCCATCACTCCAGTATCCCTGTACATTGTTAATATGGTACAGGAACTGACCCTGTATATAGTCACCTTACACCTCTACCTCCATCACTCCAGTATCACTGTACATTGTTAATATGGTACAGGAACTGACCCTGTATATAGTCACCTTACACCTCTACCTCCATCACTCCAGTATCCCTGTACATTGTTAATATGGTACAGGAACTGACCCTGTATATAGTCACCTTACACCTCTACCTCCATCACTCCAGTATCACTGTACATTGTTAATATGGTACAGGAACTGACCCTGTATATAGTCACCTTACACCTCTACCTCCATCACTCCAGTATCCCTGTACATTGTTAATATGGTACAGGAACTGACCCTGTATATAGTCACCTTACACCTCTACCTCCATCACTCCAGTATCACTGTACATTGTTAATATGGTACAGGAACTGACCCTGTATATAGTCACCTTACACCTCTACCTCCATCACTCCAGTATCCCTGTACATTGTTAATATGGTACAGGAACTGACCCTGTATATAGTCACCTTACACCTCTACCTCCATCACTCCAGTATCCCTGTACATTGTTAATATGGTACAGGAACTGACCCTGTATATAGTCACCTTACACCTCTACCTCCATCACTCCAGTATCCCTGTACATTGTTAATATGGTACAGGAACTGACCCTGTATATAGTCACCTTACCCCTCTACATATCTACCTATATCACTCCAGTATCCCTGTACATTGTTAATATGGTACAGGAACTGACCCTGTATATAGTCACCTTACACCTCTACATATCTACCTCCATCACTCCAGTATCCCTGTACATTGTTAATATGGTACAGGAACTGACCCTGTATATAGTCACCTTACACCTCTACCTCCATCACTCCAGTATCACTGTACATTGTTAATATGGTACAGGAACTGACCCTGTATATAGTCACCTTACACCTCTACCTCCATCACTCCAGTATCCCTGTACATTGTTAATATGGTACAGGAACTGACCCTGTATATAGTCACCTTACACCTCTACCTCCATCACTCCAGTATCACTGTACATTGTTAATATGGTACAGGAACTGACCCTGTATATAGTCACCTTACACCTCTACCTCCATCACTCCAGTATCCCTGTACATTGTTAATATGGTACAGGAACTGACCCTGTATATAGTCACCTTACACCTCTACCTCCATCACTCCAGTATCCCGGTACATTGTTAATATGGTACTGTACTGACCCTGTATATAGTCACCTTACACCTCTACCTCCATCACTCCAGTATCCCTGTACATTGTTAATATGGTACAGGAACTGACCCTGTATATAGTCACCTTACACCTCTACCTCCATCACTCCAGTATCCCTGTACATTGTTAATATGGTACAGGAACTGACCCTGTATATAGTCACCTTACCCTCTACCTCCATCACTCCAGTATCCCTGTACATTGTTAATATGGTACAGGAACTGACCCTGTATATAGTCACCTTACACCTCTACCTCCATCACTCCAGTATCCCTGTACATTGTTAATATGGTACAGGAACTGACCCTGTATATAGTCACCTTACACCTCTACCTCCATCACTCCAGTATCCCTGTACATTGTTAATATGGTACAGGAACTGACCCTGTATATAGTCACCTTACCCCTCTACATATCTACCTCTATCACTCCAGTATCCCTGTACATTGTTAATATGGTACAGGAACTGACCCTGTATATAGTCACCTTACCCCTCTACATATCTACCTCTATCACTCCAGTATCCCTGTACATTGTTAATATGGTACAGGAACTGACCCTGTATATAGTCACCTTACCCCTCTACCTCCATCACTCCAGTATCCCTGTACATTGTTAATATGGTACAGGAACTGACCCTGTATATAGTCACCTTACACCTCTACCTCCATCACTCCAGTATCCCTGTACATTGTTAATATGGTACAGGAACTGACCCTGTATATAGTCACCTTACACCTCTACCTCCATCACTCCAGTATCCCTGTACATTGTTAATATGGTACAGGAACTGACCCTGTATATAGTCACCTTACACCTCTACCTCCATCACTCCAGTATCCCTGTACATTGTTAATATGGTACAGGAACTGACCCTGTATATAGTCACCTTACACCTCTACCTCCATCACTCCAGTATCCCTGTACATTGTTAATATGGTACAGGAACTGACCCTGTATATAGTCACCTTACACCTCTACCTCCATCACTCCAGTATCCCTGTACATTGTTAATATGGTACAGGAACTGACCCTGTATATAGTCACCTTACACCTCTACCTCCATCACTCCAGTATCCCTGTACATTGTTAATATGGTACAGGAACTGACCCTGTATATAGTCACCTTACACCTCTACCTCCATCACTCCAGTATCCCTGTACATTGTTAATATGGTACAGGAACTGACCCTGTATATAGTCACCTTACCCCTCTACCTCCATCACTCCAGTATCCCTGTACATTGTTAATATGGTACAGGAACTGACCCTGTATATAGTCACCTTACACCTCTACCTCCATCACTCCAGTATCCCTGTACATTGTTAATATGGTACAGGAACTGACCCTGTATATAGTCACCTTACACCTCTACCTCCATCACTCCAGTATCCCTGTACATTGTTAATATGGTACAGGAACTGACCCTGTATATAGTCACCTTACACCTCTACCTCCATCACTCCAGTATCCCTGTACATTGTTAATATGGTACAGGAACTGACCCTGTATATAGTCACCTTACACCTCTACCTCCATCACTCCAGTATCCCTGTACATTGTTAATATGGTACAGGAACTGACCCTGTATATAGTCACCTTACACCTCTACCTCCATCACTCCAGTATCCCTGTACATTGTTAATATGGTACAGGAACTGACCCTGTATATAGTCACCTTACACCTCTACCTCCATCACTCCAGTATCCCTGTACATTGTTAATATGGTACAGGAACTGACCCTGTATATAGTCACCTTACCCTCTACCTCCATCACTCCAGTATCCCTGTACATTGTTAATATGGTACAGGAACTGACCCTGTATATAGTCACCTTACACCTCTACCTCCATCACTCCAGTATCCCTGTACATTGTTAATATGGTACAGGAACTGACCCTGTATATAGTCACCTTACACCTCTACCTCCATCACTCCAGTATCCCTGTACATTGTTAATATGGTACAGGAACTGACCCTGTATATAGTCACCTTACACCTCTACCTCCATCACTCCAGTATCCCTGTACATTGTTAATATGGTACAGGAACTGACCCTGTATATAGTCACCTTACACCTCTACCTCCATCACTCCAGTATCCCGGTACATTGTTAATATGGTACAGGAACTGACCCTGTATATAGTCACCTTACACCTCTACCTCCATCACTCCAGTATCCCTGTACATTGTTAATATGGTACAGGAACTGACCCTGTATATAGTCACCTTACACCTCTACCTCCATCACTCCAGTATCCCTGTACATTGTTAATATGGTACAGGAACTGACCCTGTATATAGTCACCTTACACCTCTACCTCCATCACTCCAGTATCCCTGTACATTGTTAATATGGTACAGGAACTGACCCTGTATATAGTCACCTTACACCTCTACCTCCATCACTCCAGTATCCCGGTACATTGTTAATATGGTACAGGAACTGACCCTGTATATAGTCACCTTACACCTCTACCTCCATCACTCCAGTATCCCTGTACATTGTTAATATGGTACAGGAACTGACCCTGTATATAGTCACCTTACACCTCTACCTCCATCACTCCAGTATCCCTGTACATTGTTAATATGGTACAGGAACTGACCCTGTATATAGTCACCTTACACCTCTACCTCCATCACTCCAGTATCCCTGTACATTGTTAATATGGTACAGGAACTGACCCTGTATATAGTCACCTTACACCTCTACCTCCATCACTCCAGTATCACTGTACATTGTTAATATGGTACAGGAACTGACCCTGTATATAGTCACCTTACACCTCTACCTCTATCACTCCAGTATCACTGTACATTGTTAATATGGTACAGGAACTGACCCTGTATATAGTCACCTTACACCTCTACCTCCATCACTCCAGTATCCCTGTACATTGTTAATATGGTACAGGAACTGACCTGTATATAGTCACCTTACACCTCTACATATCTACCTATATCACTCCAGTATCCCTGTACATTGTTAATATGGTACAGGAACTGACCCTGTATACAGCTTCTTTCTCTTTTTTTATTGTGTGTTTTTGTTCTACCTTGTTATTTTTAGGGCAAAAAAGTCATTTCGCTGAACTTGTGCATATATGACATTAAATATTAAGGATCGGACCGTTTTCTTTTTAACTTTTCACCTAAAATCTCACTGCCTGTGGCTCAGTAGCTAAAGCAAGGATATGCATATTCTGGATACCATTTGAAAGGAAACACTATGAAGTTTGTGGAAATTTGAAATTAATGTAGGAGAATATAACACATTCCATCTTGTAAAACATAATACAAACCAAAAAAAACAACATGCGTTTTCTATTTTTTTGTGTCGTTCCATCATCTTTGAAATGCAAGAGAAAGACCATACATTGAGATAGGATTCTAGGTGTAATTTAGATGTTGTCCACAAGATGGCAGCAGTGTGTGTGCAACAGTACAGACTGATCCAGTGAATAATTCCTTCACGACACAATATTTTGTATCAAGTTTGCCCAAATGTGCCGAATTGGTCAATTGATACATTTTCAAGTACATAACTATAGAGAACATACAACAATGATATGGTAATAAACAACATACATATACACACTCCCAGGAATGTTGGATCATTAGTTTCCCTTCAGATAATACACAAACCGTCACACATCTAGATGGCTAGTGGGGGGGACAGACAGTGGTGCGATCAAACTGTAGATCCCAGGTCCTACATTTGAATATAAAAAATTGATTTTATCAAACAAAAGTACTACTGCTCTGTTGGTTAAGGGTGTAAAGTTTGATTTGATTACATTTTCAGGCTGTCAAATCAGAGCAAGATTACTGAATGTAAGGTACATTATGTATCAAAACAGTTGCCGTGATAAGTGTTTTGTTGTTGTGCACTATCCTCAGACAATAGCGTGGCTTTTGCTTTAATAGCTACTGTAAATTGGAGAGTGCAGTTAGGTTAACAAGAATGTTGAGCTTTCTGCCCATATCAGACATGTCTATGTCCCGGAATTGGTTGTTGTTTACAACGTCATTCTTGTCACATTATCGCATATTGAGCAACAACTGTGCCAGTTTAGGGACACCGATCCCGTAGAGGTTTTAAAACTTGAAACACACACACCATCACATAGGAGGGAGCCTCATCCTCACATACACACCATCACGTAGGGGGAGCCTCATCCTCACATACACACCATCACGTACGGGGAGCCTCATCCTCACATACACACCATCACATAGGGGGAGCCTCATCCTCACATACACACCATCACATAGGGGGAGCCTCATCCTCACATACACACCATCACATACGACGGAGCCTCAACCTCACATACACACCATCACATAGGGGGAGCCTCATCCTCACATACACACCATCACATAGGGGGAGCCTCATCCTCACATACACACCATCACATAGGGAGAGCCTCACATACACACCATAACATAGGGGAGTCTCATCCTCATATACACACCATCACATAGCTCATCCTCACTAATCTCTATGACAAACACATCATCATATACACACACACTGTTGGATCAGACAAGATACATTTGCACATTCAGCTCAAAATATTAATCACCATATACACACGCATGTAGGGTTAGAGATAGAGATAGGGTTAGGGATAGGATTAGGGTTAGAGATAGGGTTAGGAATAGGGTTAGGGTTAGGGATATGGTTAGGTTTAGGAATAGGGATAGGGTTATGGTTACGGATAGGGTTTATTACAAATAAAAACAGAACTTATTTACATAAGTATTCAGACCCTTTGCTATGAGACTTGACATTGATCTCAGGTGCATCCTGTTTCCATTGATCATCCTTGATATGTTTCTACAACTTGATTAGAGTCCACCTGTGGTAAATTCAGTTGATTGGACATGATTTGGAAAGGCACACATCTGTCTATATAAGGTCCTACAGTTCACAGTGCATGTCAGAGCAAAAACCAAGCCATGAGGTCAAAGGAATTGTCAATAGAGCTCCGAGACAGGATTGTGTCGAGGCACAGATCTGGGGAAGGGTACCAAGAACACAGTGGCCACAATCATCCTTAAATGGAAGAAGTTTAGAACCACCAAGATTCTTCCTAGAGCTAGCAGCCTGGCCAAACTGAGCAATAGGGAGATAAGGGCCTTGGTCATGGAGGTGACCAAGAACCCGATGGTCACTCTTGACAGAGCTCCAAAGTTCCTCTGTGGTAATGGGAGAATCTTCCAAAAAAGACAACCATCTCTGCAGCACTCTACCAATCAGGCCTTTATAATAGAGTGGCCAGACGGAAGCCACTCCTCAGTAAAAGGCACATGACTGCCCCCTTGGAGTTAAAGGACTCTCAAAAAATGAAAAACAAGATTCTCTGGTCTGATGAAACCAAGTGTTACGGATACAGGTGTCCTGTGTGTATTTGTTTTCTCTCCTTCTGCCCTAGTCACAGGTGCCACTCATTAGTCGCCAATCAGTCGCTAATCTGAAGACACACCTGCTCCTTTTCCCTTACCCAATCACATCCCCTTTCCCTTGGTTTAAAAGAAACCCAAAACATTCCTAGTCACAGGTGCCACTCATTAGTCGCCAATCAGTCGCTAATCTGAAGACACACCTGCTCCTTTTCCCTTACCCAATCACATCCCCTTTCCCTTGGTTTAAAAGAAACCCAAAACATTCCCTTGTTACCTGTATATGGAGACGTTCTCTATGATGCCAGCATGGCCTTTTTTTGCCTTTACCTCCCTTATCTCACCTCATTTGCTCACATCGTGTATATAGACTTGTTTATACTGTATTATTGACTGTATGTTTGTTTTACTCCATGTGTAACTCTGTGTCATTGTATCTGTCGAACTGCTTCGCTTCATCTTGGCCAGGTCGCAATTGTAAATGAGAACTTGTTCTCAACCTGCCTACCTGGATAAATAAAGGTGAAATAAATCAATTAAAATTATGATGTCGTATTGTTTACCTGTATATGGAGACGTTCTCTATGAGGTCCAGTGTCTCTGTGTCTGTGATGATGATTCCTTTAGGAGAGATGGTCAAGGTCACCTTACGGAACTTCTTAGCACTGGCCCGGGCCTGGGATGACGCAAACACAGACAAGAGGGAATTATAATCTGGCTGTGTCCACAATCACATCCTATTCCATATACTTCACTAAACATTTAGTGCACCACATAGGGAGTAGCTACCATAGTAGTGCACTATATTGGGAGTAGCTATCATTTTGATAGTAGTGCACTATATAGGGAGTAGCTAGGAGAGGAGAAAAAAAGAGGAAGAAAGGAAGAGAGGGGAAGAGAGGAAGAGGAGGAGAGGAGAGAGAGGAAGAGAGGACAGAAGGAGAGGAGGAAAGGAAGAGAGGAAGAGAGGAGAGGAGAGAGAGGAAGAGGAGAGGACAGGAGAGGACAGAAGGAGAGGAGGAAAGGAAGAGAGGAAGAGAGGAGAGGAGAGGGGAGAGAGGAAGAGGAGAGGAGGAGAGGACAGGAGAGGACATAAGAAGGAGAGGAGGAAAGGAAGAGAGGAAGAGAGGAGAGGAAGAGACGAGAGGAGGACTTGTCAAGGACAATGTGAATGGTGCCATCTCATCTTCCTCTTCTGGTGTGGCCTCTATCCCCTGTAGACACTAACAGTATCATGGAGCTAACAGGCCTCCATCCCCTGTAGACAATAACAGTAGCATGGAGCTAACAGGCCTCCATCCCCTGTAGACAATAACAGTATCATGGAGCTAACAGGCCTCCATCCCCTGTAGACACTAACAGTATCATGGAGCTAACAGGCCTCCATCCCCTGTAGACACTAACAGTAGCATGGAGCTAACAGGCCTCCATCCCCTGTAGACACTAACAGTAGCATGGAGCTAACAGGCCTCCTCCCTGTAGACACTAACAGTATCATGGAGCTAACAGGCCTCCATCCCCTGTAGACACTAACAGTAGCATGGAGCTAACAGGCCTCCATCCCCTGTAGACAATAACAGTATCATGGAGCTAACAGGCCTCCATCCCCTGTAGACAATAACAGTATCATGGAGCTAACAGGCCTCCATCCCCTGTAGACAATAACAGTATCATGGAGCTAACAGGCCTCCATCCCCTGTAGACAATAACAGTATCATGGAGCTAACAGGCCTCCATCCCCTGTAGACAATAACAGTATCATGGAGCTAACAGGCCTCCTCTCTGTAGACACTAACAGGCCTCCTCCCTGTAGACACTAACAGTAGCATGGAGCTAACAGGCCTCCTCTCTGTAGACACTAACAGTATCATGGAGCTAACAGGCCTCCATCCCCTGTAGACAATAACAGTAGCATGGAGCTAACAGGCCTCCTCCCTGTAGACACTAACAGTAGCATGGAGCTAACAGGCCTCCATCCCCTGTAGACAATAACAGTAGCATGGAGCTAACAGGCCTCCTCCCTGTAGACACTAACAGTAGCATGGAGCTAACAGGCCTCCTCCCTGTAGACACTAACAGTAGCATGGAGCTAACAGGCCTCCTCTCTGGAGACACTAACAGTATCATGGAGCTAACAGGCCTCTATCCCCTGTAGACACTAACAGGCCTCCTCCCTGTAGACACTAACAGTAGCATGGAGCTAACAGGCCTCCTCCCTGTAGACACTAACAGTAGCATGGAGCTAACAGGCCTCCTCTCTGGAGACACTAACAGTATCATGGAGCTAACAGGCCTCCTCCCTGGAGACACTAACAGGCCTCCTCCCTGTAGACACTAACAGGCCTCCTCCCTGTAGACACTAACAGGCCTCCTCCCTGTAGACACTAACAGGCCTCCTCCCTGTAGACACTAACAGGCCTCCTCCCTGTAGACACTAACAGGCCTCCTCCCTGTAGACACTAACAGGCCTCCTCCCTGGAGACACTAACAGGCCTCCACCCTGGAGACACTAACAGGCCTCCTCCCTGTAGACACTAACAGGCCTCCTCCCTGTAGACACTAACAGGCCTCCACCCTGGAGACACTAACAGGCCTCCACCCTGGAGACACTAACAGGCCTCCACCCTGGAGACACTAACAGGCCTCCACCCTGTAGACAATAACAGTAGCATGGAGCTAACAGTATTTTAACAAAGCATATGTAAAATCCGAGATGGAGGCAATAGTGTTATAACGAGAAGTGAGGATGTTGTTTTAAGCTGTGGGTGTTTTACTCTCATTATTAAAGTATTAGTAGGTTATTTTTCTGCCAGGTTCGGTCCCTGGGTTTAGATGTAACCTCAGCTGATGGAAAATGACTGGCAAACAATATTCATAATAACACTGTTTAGGATGCTTGGTTTCCAAGGGAACTGGGAGACAATTGACTTCCGGTGTTCTTTCTCCTTCTACAGTAAATCAATTGAATCTTACTCCAGCCAGCTGGTCTGGCTGGGGGTCTGATTGAGTTGTGTGTGTATTGATGATTAGTGAAAAAAAAGAGAGAGAGCGAGAGCGAGAGCGAGAGAGAGAGAGAGAGAGAGAGAGAGAGAGAGAGAGACAGAGAGAGAGAGAGAGAGAGAGAGAGAATGAAACTGGGGGTAATTTAAATGCTTTCATGTGTATTTGCCCCAGTAGGTGGTTATAGAAATAACAGTTTGATTACAGCTTCAGAAAACATAATAAAAAATGTGTGTGTGTGTGTGTCATGTAGTTATGTTGTAACTGGAGCACATTGGGCTGCTGACAGGTAATCCTGGTCTCGGTGTGTTTCCAATATTTCATGCTAACATGCTAACACTGTCTGGATCAGCAGAATGCTTGGATTCAGAATATCTGGATCAGTAGACCAGAGCACTAGCAGAATGCTGGGATTCAGAGTATGTTATGAGGCCATCAAATCAACACAGGATATCATTTGATCAGCTGAAAAGGATTAGTAGACTGTGTGAATATAATAATAATACATTTAATTTGTAAAGCGCTTTTCTCAAACCCAAGGCGCTAATATGTCTTTGTCAATAAACTATGGACTATCATACTACTCTAGGCAGGGAGGCAGGCAGGCAAGCAGACAGACAGACAGGCAGACAGGCAGACAGGCAGACAGGCAGGCAGGCAGGCAGGCAGACAGACAGGCAGACAGGCAGACAGACAGGCAGGCAGGCCCTAACTCACCGTAGAGACTATCCTGTGTATAGCTGCAGCAGCCATGTCCTCTCCTTTAGGCTGTCCCACCAGAGTCATCCCCAGGTACTTGACCTGGAAGACCATCCCTTCCAATAGGGTCTCCTTGGTGTCTGTCCAGTTCTCCGGCAGCTCTGATTGAACAGAAAACACAACGCGTGTACAATTAATGGGATGTGATTGGACAAATGGTTAAAAGTTTAATTTGTGATTGGGGACGAAATGTGATTGGTGGAAATACAGTATCGACCAATGTAAATATAGCAAAAATACCATGTATGTACACTGAACAAAAATATAAACGCAACATGCAACAATTTCAAAGATTTTACTGAGTTACAGTTCACATCTATTTCGTTATTTCTCTATTTATTTCACACAACGGGGAATACAGATATGCATCTGTTGGTCATAGAAGCCTTAAAAAAGGTAGGGCCGTGGAGCAGAAAACTAGTCAGTATCTGGTGTGACCACCAATTGCTTCATGCAGTGTGACACATCTCCTTCACATAGAGTTGAACAAACACCATTGTAAATACAACACATATTTAAGCCAATTTATTTTCCCTTGTATACCTTAACCATTTGTACATTGTTAAAACACTGTATATATATATAATATGACATTTGTAATGTCTTTATTGTTTTGAAACTTCTGTATGTGTAATGTTTACTGTTAATTTTTATTGTTTATTTCACTTTATATATTCACTTTATATATTATCTACCTCACTTGCTTTGGCAATGTTAACACACGTTTCCCATGCCAATAAAGCCCCTTGAATTTAATTGAATTGAGTGGCTGGTCTTAGACGATCCCGCAGGTGAAGAAGCTGAATGTGGAGGTCCTGGGCTGGCTGGTTACACTTGGCCTGCGGTTGTGAGGCCGGTTGGATGTACTGACAAATTCTCCAAAATGAAATTAGTTGAGAAAATAACTTTAAATTATCTGGCAACTGTTGTGGTGGACATTCCTGCAGTCAGCATGCCAATTGCATGCTCCTTCAAAACTTGAGACATTGTGTTGTGTGACGTAAATGCACATTTTAGAGTGGCCATTTATTGTCCCCAGCGCAAGGTGCACCTGTGTAATGACCATGCTGTTGTATCAGCTTCTTGATATGCCACAACTGTCAGGAGGGATGGATTATCTTGAGAAAGGAGAAGTACTCACTAACAAGGAGAAATGCTCACTAACAGTGATGTAAACAAATTTCTGCATAAAATTGAGAGAAAGACAAATACGCTTCTCGTGCGTATGGAACATTTCTGGTTACTGTCAGCCAAGCTGATCTGACCCATTCTGATCCTCACAAGACAGTCATGACTACGTTACAGCCTCATTCTATAATTTATTAAATATATATTTTTTCTTAATCAGTCTACACACAATACCTCATAATGACAAAACTAACAGGTTTTTTAAAAATTGGGCAAATGTATTAAAAATATTAATCAGAACGGGCATGCATTTTTATTTTATAAAAACCTGTTTTCGCTTCATCATTATGGGTTATTGTGATGTCATTATGGGTGTCATTATGGGGCGGCAGGGTGGCCTAGTGGTTAGAGCGTTGGACTAGCAACCGCAAGGTTGTGAGTTCAAACCCCAAGCTGACAAGGTACACATCTCCTTCACATAGAGTTGAACAAACACCATTGTAAATACAACCTTATTTATGCTAATTTATTTTCCCTTGTATACCTTAACCATTTGTACATTGTTAAAACACTGTATATATATAATATGACATTTGTAATGTCTTTATTGTTTTGAAACTTCTGTATGTGTAATGTTTAATGTTAATTTTTATTGTTTATTTCACTTTATATATTATCTACCTCACTTGCTTTGGCAATGTTAACACATGTTTCCCATGCCAATAAAGCCCTTGAATTGAATTGAATTGAGTGGCTGGTCTTAGACGATCCCGCAGGTGAAGAAGCTGAATGTGGAGGTCCTGGGCTGGTAGGTAGCCTCGTGGTTAGCGTGGAGGGGTGGCAGGGTTGCCTAGTGGTTAGAGTGTTGGACTAGTAACCGGAAGGTTGCAAGTTCAAACCCTGAGCTGACAAGGTACAAATCTGTCGTTCTGCCCCTGAACAGGCAGTTAACCCACTGTTCCCAGGCCGTCATTGAAAATAAGAATGTGTTCTTAACTGACTTACCTGGTTAAATAAAGGTAAAATAAAATAAATAAAATTATTGTGATGTCATTATGGGGTATTGTGATGTCATTATGGGTTATTGTGATGTCATTATGGGGTATTGTGTGCAGATTGATGAGGATTTTTATATATTTAATCCATTTAGAATAAGGCTGTAACGTAACAAAATGTGGATTTTTAAAATTTTTACCATTATTTAACTAGGCAAGTCAGTTAAGAACAAATTCTTATTTTTTTTTGAGAGAGAGAGAGAGAGAGAGAGAGAGAGAGAGAGAGAGAGAGAGAGAGAGAGAGAGAGAGAGAGAGAAATGCAGAGACATTACAGTAGAGGGTTCCAACATGCTGCTGTCCTGTACCATTGGAGCACCCCATGCAGGCTGAGCCATCTGTTACAGAGCAGCACAGACCCACACTAGATGTTTGGGAGGAGAACACAGAATGCCTCCCTCCCTCTCTCTGGGCCTTTGAAAACATCTCCCTCCCCTTATATACACCGCTCTCTGTCTCTCTCTTCTACACCTCCCCATCCTTTCCTCCTTCCCTCCCTCCCTCCCTCCTCCAAGTACCTCAGCCCACACCTCTAAACCATATTACTGAATATTATATCTCAGCTAGGGGCATCTCAAATATATTTTACCTCCCAAACAATATGAGGGAGGGACGCTTATTAAATATTTCATAACTGTTTCGTCGTCTTGTGTGTGTGTGGTGTGTATGTGGTGTGGTTTGTGTGTGTGTGGTGTCTGTGTGTTGGGTGTGTGGTGTGTGTATGTTAGGGCTAGGCGATATAGCATAAATATCATATGATATTTCTAAACAAATTGACGGTATTTTACGGTAATTTATGTTTTTTTAACAACAGTTTTTTATAACCCAACCCTGATCTGTACTTCTCCACTACTTTGTCCCTGACCTGTTTGAAGAGCTCCTTGGTCTTCATGGTGCCACTTGCTTAGTGGTGTTGCAGACTCTGGGGCCTTTCAGAACAGGTATAGGTATATATATATATATATATATATATATATATATATATATATATATATATATATATATATATATATATATATATATATATATATATATATATATATATATATATATATATATATATATATATATATACTGAGATCATATGACAGATCATGTGACACTTAGATTGCACACAGGTGGACTTTATTTAACTAATTATGTGACTTCTTGAGTTAATTGGCTGCACCAGATCTTATTTAGGGGCTTCATAGCAAAGGGGTGAATACATATACAAGCACCACTTTTCCATTGAAATGTAAAAAAAATAAAAAATAATTGCAACAAGTAATTCTTTTCATTTCACTTCACCAATTTGGACTCTTTTGTGTTTGTCCATTACATGAAATCCAAATAAAAATCAATTTAAATTGCAGGTTGTAATGCAACAAAATAGGAGAAACGCCAAGGGGGACGAATACTTTTGCAAGGCACTGTAGCTTCCATCAATGTAATTGTCTGCATAGTTTCCAATCCCCTATATAGAAAATAGTAAAAATAAAGAAAAACCAATGAATGAGTAGGTGTGTCCAAACTTTTGACTGGTTCTGTACATACTAAACTCAGCAAAAAAAGAAACGTTCTCTCACGGTCAACTGCGTTTATTTTCAGCAAACTTTAAGATGTGTAAATATTTGTATGAACATAACAAGATTCAACAACTTGAGGCATAAACTGAACAAGTTCCACAGACATGTGACTTAACAGAAATGGAATCATGTGCCCTGAACAAATGGGGGGGGTTCAAAATCAAAAGTAACAGTCAGTATCTGGTGTGGCCACCAGCTGCATTAAGTACTGCAGTGCATCTCCTACTCATGGACGGCAGCAGATTTGCCAGTTCTTTCTGTGAGATGTTATCCCACTCTTTTTTCATCAGGCTGAATAGATAATTACGTTTGCTCTGAGCATTAGCAATTTGCATTAGTATTAGTGGCTATCAAGATTTAGGACCACATGGCTAAGAAAATATAAACTAGCTGTTTGCAGATGTAAGAAACAAATGAATAGTGTAATTATAGAACGCTAGTGGAATTATATTAAGAAGCCAATTAAAAACTGTATTAACCATGCAGACTGATCACAAGTCTCTCCATGTACAGCATTGACCATGCAGACTGATCACAAGTCTCTCCATGTACAGCATTGACCATGCAGACTGATCACAAGTCTCCCCATGTACAGCATTGACCATGCAGACCGATCCCAAGTCTCCCCATGTACAGCATTGACCATGCAGACTGATCACAAGTCTCTCCATGTACAGCATTGACCATGCAGACTGATCACAAGTCTCCCCATGTGCTGAATTGACCATGCAGACTGATCACAAGTCTCTCCATGTACAGCATTGACCATGCAGACTGATCACAAGTCTCCCCATGTGCAGCATTGACCATGCAGACTGATCACAAGTCTCCCCATGTACAGCATTGACCATGCAGACTGATCACAAGTCTCTCCATGTGCAGCATTGACCATGCAGACTGATCACAAGTGTCTCCCCATGTGCAGCATTGACCATGCAGACTGATCACAAGTGTCTCGTAGTCCAGGAACAACTAATGCGCTCCTTGAGTGTCAGGGGGCGTGGCTAAGTAGACTACAAAATGGACGTTACATTTAACAAACCAAACATCCACATTCCGTTATAGAAGGTAAAGTTCAAACCTAAACGGGTGCATCGATACTGGTATATAGTCAAAAAAACGGTCTACTGCCCAGCACTAGTGTGTGTGTGTGTGTGTGTGTGTGTGTAACAAATCAAATCACCATTTATTTGTCACATACGCCGAATAAACCAGTTGTTGACCTGACAGTGAAATGCTTACTTACAAGCAATTAAATTAACCAACAACGCAATTAAGAAAAAAATAAGTATTAAGAGAGTATTAACTAAATAAACTGAAGTAAACAATAAATAAATAGAATTGTATTGGAAAAATTAGGAATAATTAAAGAGCAACAATAAAATAACAATAACGAGGCTATATACAGTATAGTGGGTACCGGTACATAGTCAATGTGGAGGCTATATACAGGGTGTTATGGTACAGAGTCAATGTGGAGGCTATATACAGGGGGTACCGGTACAGAGTCAATGTGGAGGCTATATACAGGGTGTTACGGTACAGAGTCAATGTGGAGGCTATATACAGGGTGTTACGGTACATAGTCAATGTGGAGGCTATATACAGGGGGCACCGGTACAGAGTCAATGTGGAGGCTATATACAGGGTGTTACGGTACATAGTCAATGTGGAGGCTATATACAGGGGGCACCGGTACAGAGTCAATGTGGAGGCTATATACAGGGTGTTACGGTACATAGTCAATGTGGAAGCTATATACAGGGGGCACCGGTAGAGAGTCAATGTGGAGGCTATATACAGGGGGTACCGGTACAGAGTCAATGTGGAAGCTATATACAGGGGTACTGGTACAGAGTCAATGTGGAGGCTATATACAGGGGTACCAGTACAGAGTCAATGTGGAGGCTATATACAGGGTATTACGGTACAGAGTCAATGTGGAGGCTATATACAGGGTGTTACGGTACATAGTCAATGTGGAGGCTATATACAGGGATACAGAGTCAATGTGGAGGCTATATACAGGGTGTTACGGTACAGAGTCAATGTGGAGGCAATATACAGGGGTACCGGTACAGAGTCAATGTGGAAGCTATATACAGGGGTACTGGTACAGAGTCAATGTGGAGGCTATATACAGGGGGTATCGGTACAGAGTCAATGAGGAGACTATATACAGGGGTACCGGTACAGAGTTAATGTGGAGGCTATATACAGGGTGTTACGGTACAGAGTCAATGTGGAGGCTATATACAGGGATACAGAGTCAATGTGGAGGCTATATACAGGGGGTACCGGTACAGAGTCAATGTGGAGACTATATACAGGGGGTACCGGTACAGAGTCAATGTGGAGGCTATATACAGGGGGTACTGGTACAGAGTCAATGTGGAGGCTATATACAGGGGTACCGGTACAGAGTCAATGTAGAGGCTATATACAGGGGTACCGGTGCAGAGTCAATGTAGAGGCTATATACAGGGGGTACCGGTGCAGAGTCAATGTGGAGGCTATATACAGGGGGTACCGGTACAGAGTCAATGTGCTGAGGTACAGGTTAGTAATGAGGCTATATACAGTATAGTGGGTACGGTACAGAGTCAATGTGCGGGGGTGCAGGTTAGTAATGAGGCTATATACAGTATAGTGGGTACGGTACAGAGTCAATGTGCGGGGTGCAGGTTAGTAATGAGGCTATATACAGGGAGTACCAGTACAGAGTGAATGTGGAGGCTATATACAGGGTGTTACAGTACAGAGTCAATGTGTGGGGGTACAGGTACAGAGTCAATGTGCCGGGGGTGCAGGTTAGTCGAGGTCATTGAGGTAATATGTATTATCTAACCTGTTGCGTAGTCACTTTACCCCTACCTACACTACTGGTCAAAAGTTTCAGAACACCTGCTCATTCAAGGGTTTTTCTTAATTTTTTTGTACATTGTAGAATAATAGTAAAGACATCAAAATTATGAAATAACACAAATGGAATCATGTAGTAACCAAGAAAAGTGTTAACCAGATTCTTCAAATAGGCACCCTTTGCCTTGATGACAGCTTGGCATTCTCTCAACCTGCTTCACCTGGAATGCTTTCACAACAGTTTTGAGGGAGTTCCCAGTACTTGTTGGCTGCTTTTCCTTCCCTATGCAGTCCAGCTCATCCCAAACCATCTCAATTGGGGGATTGTGGAGGCCAGGTCATCTGATGCAGCATTCCATCACTCTCCTACTTGGTCAAATAGCCCTTACACAGCCTAGAGGGGTGTTGGGTCATTGTCCTGTTGAAAAACAAATGATAGTCCCACTAAGCCCAAATCAGATGGGATGGCGTGGCGTATTGCTTCAGAATGCTGTGGTAGCCATGTTGGTTAAGTGTACCTTGATTTCTAAATAAATCACAGACAGTGTCACCAGCAAAGCACCCCCAGACCATCACACCTCCTCCTCCATGCTTCACGGTGGGAACCACACATGCGGAGATCATCCGTTCACCCACACTGCGTCTCACAAAGACACGGCGGTTGGAACCAAAAATCTCCAATTTGGTCTCCATACCAAAATGACACATTTCCACCAGTCTATTGTCCAATGCTCATGTTTCTTGGTCCAAGCAAGTTACTTTTTCTTATCGGTGTCCTTTAGTAGTGTTTTGTTGTTGCAATTAGACCATGAAGGCCTGATTCACAATGTCTCCTCTGAACAGTTGATGTTGAGATGTGTCTGCTACTTGAACTCTTGTGAAGCATTTATTTGGGCTGCAATTTCTGAGGCGCTAATGAACTTATCCTCTGCAGCAGAGGTAACTCTGGGTCATCCTTTCCTGGGGAGGTCCTCACGAGAGCCAGTTAACTCTAATGAACTTATCCTCTGCAGCAGAGGTAACTCTGGGTCAACCTTTCCTGGGGAGGTCCTCATGAGAGACAGTTAACTCTAATGAACTTATCCTCTGCAGCAGAGGTAACTCTGGGTCATCCTTTCCTGGGGAGGTCCTCACGAGAGACAGTTAACTCTAATGAACTTATCCTCTGCAGCAGAGGTAACTCTGGGTCATCCTTTCCTGGGGAGGTCCTCACGAGAGCCAGTTTCAGCACTTGAAGAAACTTTCAAAGTTGTTGACATTGTTGACATCCAGATTGACTGACCTTCATGTCTTAAAGGAATGGTGGACTGTCGTTTCTCTTTACTTATTTGAGCTGTTCTTGCCATAATATGGACTTAACCCTATTTGGTAAAAGACCATCTTCTGTATACCTTGTCACAACACAACTGATTGGCTCAAACGGATTAATGGGCTCCCGTGTTGAGGATCAGCGTGGCAGATGTGTTGTGGCCACCCCTCATAGCCTGGTTCCTCTCTAGGTTTCTTCCTAGGTTTTGGCCTTTCTAGGGAGTTTTTCTTAGCCACAGTGCTTATACACCTGCATTGCTTGCTGTTTGGGGTTTTAGGCTGGGTTTCTGTACAGCACTTTGAGATATCAGATGAGGTAAGAAGAGCTTTATAAATAAGTTTGATTGATTGATTGTTGTTACCTACCTTTACCACATGGGGGCGGCCCGTCAGGAAGTCCAGCATCCAGTTGCAGAGGGAGTTGTTTAGTCCCAGGGTCCTTAGCTTATCAATGAGCTTTGAGGGCACTATGGTGTTGAACGCTGAGCTGTAGTTAATGAATAGCATTCTATATGTGTGTGTGTGACTGTGTGTGTGGCATGTATGTGTGTGTGGTGTATCTCTGTCACTGGTGCGTGTGTGTGTGTGGTGTGTGTGTCTGTGTGGTGTAGTTTAGTTTTATAGATTTTTTTTTATATGAAGTGAAAGTTGAATTAATCATGCTACAGTTTTTGATGGTGTTGTATTTTTATCTATTAAAAGTCATACAATCAAATTATATTTTTAATTAGCAGGGAGGATTCTGAGTTTTAGAGAGGAGGGTGCTGTACATTTCACAGTATTGCCTAATTTGATGTCTGTGTGTGTGTGTGTGTGTGTGTGTGTGTGTGTGTGTGTGTGTGTGTGGTGTGTGCGCAACAGGGTGATCTGCTTTCATGTCAGGCTGTTCACAAGAAAGATACGTCAATTTTGGACGTTTGAAAAGGTCCTGAGGCCTTTATATGACTTTTATATGATATAAGATACGTCTTCGCCGGCGCTGCCCCCCGGGCTGGAACTCAGCAGGCTCAGAGCACAGCACTGGACTGGACTGGAACTCAGCAGGCTCACAGCACAGCACTGGACTGGACTGGAACTCAGCAGGCTCAGAGCACAGCACTGGACTGGACTGGAACTCAGCAGGCTCACAGCACAGCACTGGACTGGACTGGAACTCACCAGGCTCAGAGCACAGCACTGGACTGGAACTCACCAGGCTCAGAGTGCTGCTGAGACCACGGCAATTCACAATTCTCTAAGCAAGCAGAGAGAGTACTTTATGATACTTAATGAAAAGTAAGCCTTCCCCAGACCATAACTTAACCCTTTGAGTTGTTTCTGTTTTAACCTGTAACCACAAGTAATTAACCCTGTAACCACAAGGAATTAACCCTGTAACCACAAGGAATTAACCCTGTAACCACAAAGAATTAACCCTGTAACCACAAGGAATTAACCCTGTAACCACAAGGAATTAACCCTGTAACCACAAGGAATTAACCCTGTAACCACAAGTAATTAACCCTGTAACCACAAGGAATGAACCCTGTAACCACAAGGAATTATTCATGTTCATTCAATTACTGTAAATTCCGAAGTGAAACTATGAGATCAGGATGTTGCCTAATTACACTACCGACACTGAAGATGTCTATGCCTTCATTAACCCTGTGTCTTCATTAACCCTGTGTCTTCATTAACCCTGTGTCTTCATTAACCCTGTGTCTTCATTAACCCTCTGTCTTCATTAACCCTGTGTCTTCATTAACCCTGTGGCTTTATTAACCCTGTGTCTTCATTAACCCTGTGTCTTCATTAACCCTGTGTCTTCATTAACCCTGTGTCTCCATTAACCCTGTGTCTCCATTAACCCTGTGTCTTCATTAACCCTGTGTCTTCATTAACCCTGTGTCTTCATTAACCCTGTGTCTTCATTAACCCTGTGTCTTTATTAACCCTGTGTCTTCATTAACCCTGTGTCTTTATTAACCCTGTGTCTTCATTAACCCTGTGTCTTCATTAACCCTGTGTCTTCATTAACCCTGTGTCTTCATTAACCCTGTGTCTTCACTAACCCTGTGTCTACATTAACGCTTTAATAACCCTGTGTCTTCATTAACGCTGACGTATATATATATAGAGATACAGACGTATATATAGATGGATATATAGAGACATAGACGGATATATAGAGATAGACGGATATATAGAGATATAGACGGATATATAGATGGATATACAGACAGATATATAGACGGATATATAGAGACATAGATGGATATATAGAGATATAGTCGGATATATAGAGATATAGTCGGATATATAGAGACAGATATATAGACAGATATATAGAGATATAGACGGATATATAGACGGATATATAGATATAGACGAATACATAGACGGATATATAGACGGATATATAGATATAGACGAATACATAGATGGATATATAGACGGATATATAGAGATATAGATGTATATATAGATGGATATATAGAGATAGACGGATATATAGAGACATAGACGGATATATAGAGATATAGACGGATATATAGAGATATAGACGGATATATAGAGATAGACGGATATAGACGGATATATAGAGAAATAGACGGATATATAGAGATATAGATGGAAATAGACGGATATATAGAGATATAGACGGATATATAGAGATATAGACGGATATATAGATGGATATATAGACAGATATATAGACGGATATATAGAGATATAGACAGATATATAGAGACAGATGGATATATAGAGATATAGTCGGATATATAGAGATATAGTCGGATATATAGAGATAGACGGATATATAGAGACATAGATGTATATATAGACGGATATATAGAGATAGACGGATATATAGAGATATAGATGTATATATAGACGGATATATAGAGATAGACGGATATATAGAGACCTAGACGGATATATAGAGATATAGAGACGGATATATAGAGATATAGTCGGATATATAGAGATATAGTCGGATATATAGAGATAGACGGATATATAGAGACATAGATGGATATATAGAGATATAGACGGATATATAGCGATATAGACGGATATATAGAGATAGACGGATATATAGAGACATAGACGGATATATAGAGACATAGACGGATATATAGCGACATAGACGGATATATAGAGACATAGACGGATATATAGAGACATAGACGGATATATAGAGATATAGACGGATATATAGAGATATAGACGGATATATAGAGAAATAGACGGATATATAGAGATATAGACGGATATATAGATGGAAATATAGACAGATATATAGACGGATATATAGAGATATAGACAGATATATAGAGACATAGATGGATATATAGAGATATATAGACGTATATATAGCGATATAGACGGATATATAGAGATAGACGGATATATAGAGACATAGACGGATATATAGAGATAGACGGATATATAGATGGATATATAGAGATATAGACGGATATATAGACGGATATATAGAGATATAGACGGATATATAGAGATAGACGGATATAGACGGATATATAGAGAAATAGACGGATACAAAGAGATATAGACGGAAATAGACGGATATATAGAGATATAGACGGATATATAGAGATAGACGGATATAGACGGATATATAGAGAAATAGACGGATATATAGAGATATAGACGGAAATAGACGGATATATAGATGGATATATAGACAGATATATAGACGGATATATAGAGATATAGACGGTATATATAGATATAGATGTATATATAGACGATATATAGAGATATAGATGGATATATAGACGGATATATAGAGATATAGACAGATATATAGAGATAGACGGATATATAGAGAAATAGACGGATATATAGAGATATAGACGGAAATAGACGGATACATAGACGGATATATAGAGATATAGACGGTATATATAGATATAGATGTATATATAGACGATATATAGAGATATAGACGGATATATAGAGATATATAGACGGATATATAGAGATATATAGACTGATATATAGACGAATATATAGAGATATAGACGGATATATAGAGATATAGACAGATATATAGAGATATAGACAGATATATAGACAGATATATAGACGGATATATAGAGATATAGACGTATATATAGACGGATATATAGAGATATAGACAGATATATAGAGATATAGACGGATACATAGACGGATATATAGAGATATAGACGTATACAGATATAGACGGATATATAGAGATATAGACGTATAGAGATATAGACGGATATATAGAGATATAGACGTATATAGATATAGATGGATATATAGAGATATAGACAGATATATAGAGATATAGACGTATACAGATATAGACGGATATATAGAGATATAGACGTATATAGATATAGACGGATATATAGAGATATAGACGTATACAGATATAGACGGATATATAGAGATATAGACGTATATAGAGATATAGACGGATATATAGACAGATATATAGAGATATAGACATATATATAGACAGATATATAGAGATATAGACCGATATATAGAGATATAGACGGATATATAGACGGATATATAGACGGATATATAGAGATATAGACGGATATATAGAGATATAGACGGATATATAGAGATAGACGGATATAGACGGATATATAGAGATATAGACAGATATATAGAGATATAGACCGATATATAGAGATATAGACGGATATATAGACGGATATATAGACGGATATATAGAGATATAGACGGATATATAGACGGATACATAGAGATATAGACAGATATATAGACAGATATATAGACGGATATATAGAGATATAGACGTATATATAGACGGATATATAGAGATATAGACGTATATATAGACGGATATATAGAGATATAGACGGATATATAGAGATATAGACGGATATATAGAGATATAGACGTATATATAGACGGATATATAGAGATATAGACGTATATATAGATATATAGACGGATATATAGAGATATAGACGTATATATAGACGGATATATAGAGATATAGACGGATATATAGAGATAGACGGATATATAGAGATATAGACAGATATATAGACGGATATATAGACGGATATATAGAGATATAGACGTATATTTTACGGATATATAGAGATAGACAGATATATAGAGATATAGAAGTATATATAGAGAAATACATCGATACAGAGAGAAATACAGAGAGACAGAGAGAGAGAAATACAGAGACAGAGAGAGAGAAATACAGAGAGACAAAGAGAGAGAAATACAGAGAGACAGAGAGATACAGATAGACAGAGAGAAATACAGATAGACAAGAGACCGAGAGAGGGAGAAATACAGATAGACAGAGATAGAGAAATACAGATAGACAGAGAGAGAGAAATACAGATAGACAGAGAGAGAGAAATACAGAGACAGAGAGAGAGAGAAATACAGAGACAGAGACAGAGAGAAATACAGATAGACAAGAGACCGAGAGAGGGAGAAATACAGATAGACAGAGATAGAGAAATACAGATAGACAGAGAGAGAGAGAGAGGGAGAAATACAGATAGACAGAGAGAGAGAAATACAGATAGACAAGAGACCGAGAGAGGGAGAAATACAGATAGACAGAGATAGAGAAATACAGATAGACAGAGAGAGAGAGAGAGGGAGAAATACAGATAGACAGAGAGAGAGAAATACAGATAGACAGAGAGAGAGAGAGAGGGAGAAATACAGATAGACAGAGAGAGAGAGGGAGAAATACAGATAGACAGAGAGAGAGAGAGAGGGAGAAATACAGATAGACAGAGAGACCAGATAGAGAGGGAGAAATACAGATAGACAGAGAGAGAGAAATACAGATAGACAGAGAGAGAGAAATACAGATAGACAGAGAGAGAGAGAAATACAGATAGACAAGAGACAGAGACAGAGAGAAATACAGATAGACAAGAGACAGAGAGAGGGAGAAATACAGACAGACAAGAGACAGAATGAGGGAGAAATACAGATAGACAAGAGACAGAGAGAGGGAGAAATACAGAGACAAGAGACAGAGAGAGGGAGAAATACAGATAGACGGAGAAATACATCAGGGAGAGAAATGAGAGGGAGATTGAGACAGAGAAGTAGGGCATGGTTTTCTCAGGTGGTTTACACATTGACATGGTCCCAGCTGGTATTCAACTAAACAACATCCATTTGATTGACTGCAACTGCATGGATATGGAATTAAGCACTATACCATGGATTTTATTTTCTATGTAAACCTGTCTGTTGTAGACCTAGGAAATAAGGAAAGAGGGAATCTAGGACAGCACCTTGACAGAAAAGTAGAGCATGGACGGATGGAGGGAGGGAAGGAGGGAGGAGGGGAAGGAGGGGAAGGAGGGAGGAGGGGAAGGAGGGAGGGAGATAACTCGTTTTCAGATTCTGCCTAGAGGCGGAAGTGTAAACGGAGTCCTCCCTCTATGACTCACTCTCTCTACCTGCTTGTACCTTTCCCTGTGAGAGAGAGAGAGAGAGAGAGAGAGCGAGAGAGAGAGAGAAAGAGAGAGAGAGAGAAAGAGAGAGAGGAGAGAGAGAAAGAGAGAGAGAGGGAGAGAGAGCTGCAGTACACAACATTCGAGAGGCACAGCCAGCAACTGAAAGGTTGACTATTTAAGAGGCTTTCATTCACCCTTTCTCCATCTCAGCTGCAAGCCACTCTCCTAACAACACACCACAACAAGGGGATGCAGATAAGGCGTCAAGGTACCAGTGAAGGTTGCTAGGCAACTGTCGCCATTATCTAATAACAATGCAACCATAGGGGAGGGGCCAAATAAATTACATCACCAGACACCTTGGCTGTGTGTCTGTCGGTCTCTCAAATATGAGCCAAAATAAACAGAGAGAGAGTGTGTGTCAAGATAACAGTTGACTGGCGACTCTAGCTGTGGCACCCTACTCACTAGTTTTGACCCCTACACCAGGCAGTGTCAGAGGAAGAATTGTCAAAACTCCAGTTACCCAAGTCATAGACTGTTCTCTCTGCTACCACAAGACAAGCGGTAGGGGAGCGCCAAGTCTAGGTCCAAAAGGCTTCTTAACAGCTTCTAGCCCCCCACCCCCCAGTACCCCCGCACATTTCCTAGGTACGGGTACGCCCTGCATATAGCCTCGTTGTTATGTAATTTTCTTGTGTTACTTTTGATTTTATTACATTTGTTTACTTTAGTTTTTTACAAAAAAATCTTAACTGCATTGTTGGTTAAGGGCTTGTAAAGTAAGCATTTCACGGTAAGGTCTACCTACACCTGTTGTATTAAGGGCTTGTAAGTAAGTATTTCACTGTAAGGTCTACCTTCACCTCTTGTATTCGGCGCATGTGACAAATACAATTCGATTTGAGTTAGTGTTACCATGGTCTCCATAGCATAAATAAGCTGATAATTAAAACAATCAATTGTTCCTATCCAATTAAAACAATCAATTGTTCCTATCCAATTAAACCAATCAATTGTTCCTATCTAATTAAAACAATCAGTTGTTCCTATCCAATTAAAACAATCAGTTGTTCCTATCTAATTAAACCAATCAGTTGTTCCTATCCAATTAAAACAATCAATTGTTCCTATCCAATTAAAACAATCAGTTGTTCCTATCCAATTAAACCAATCAATTGTTCCTATCTAATTAAAACAATCAGTTGTTCCTATCCAATTAAAACAATCAGTTGTTCCTATCTAATTAAACCAATCAGTTGTTCCTATCCAATTAAAACAATCAATTGTTCCTATCCAATTAAAACAATCAGTTGTTCCTATCTAATTAAAACAATCAGTTGTTCCTATCCAATTAAAACAATCAGTTGTTCCTATCTAATTAAAACAATCAGTTGTTCCTATCCAATTAAAACAATCAGTTGTTCCTATCTAATTAAACCAATCAGTTGTTCCTATCCAATTAAAACAATCAGTTGTTCCTATCTAATTAAACCAATCAATTGTTCCTATCCAATTAAAACAATCAGTTGTTCCTATCCAATTAAAACAATCAATTGTTCCTATCCAATTAAAACAATCAGTTGTTCCTATCCAATTAAAACAATCAGTTGTTCCTATCCAATTAAAACAATCAGTTGTTCCTATCCAATTAAAACAATCAATTGTTCCTATCCAATTAAAACAATCAGTTGTTCCTATCCAATTAAAACAATCAATTGTTCCTATCCAATTAAAACAATCAGTTGTTCCTATCTAATTAAACCAATCAGTTGTTCCTATCCAATTAAAACAATCAATTGTTCCTATCTAATTAAACCAATCAGTTGTTCCTATCCAATTAAAACAATCAGTTGTTCCTATCTAATTAAACCAATCAGTTGTTCCTATCCAATTAAAACAATCAATTGTTCCTATCCAATTAAAACAATCAGTTGTTCCTATCCAATTAAAACAATCAATTGTTCCTATCCAATTAAAACAATCAATTGTTCCTATCCAATTAAACCAATCAGTTGTTCCTATCCAATTAAAACAATCAATTGTTCCTATCTAATTAAAACAATCAGTTGTTCCTATAAAACAATCAGTTGTCCCTATCTAAAACCAATCAGTTGTTCCTATCCAATTAAAACAATCAATTGTTCCTATCTAATTAAAACAATCAGTTGTCCCTATCCAATTAAAACAATCAGTTGTTCCTATCTAATTAAACCAATCAGTTGTTCCTATCCAATTAAAACAATCAATTGTTCCTATCCAATTAAAACAATCAGTTGTTCCTATCCAATTAAAACAATCAATTGTTCCTATCCAATTAAAACAATCAGTTGTTCCTATCCAATTAAAACAATCAGTTGTTCCTATCCAATTAAAACAATCAGTTGTTCCTATCCAATTAAAACAATCAATTGTTCCTATCCAATTAAAACAATCAGTTGTTCCTATCCAATTAAAACAATCAATTGTTCCTATCCAATTAAAACAATCAGTTGTTCCTATCTAATTAAACCAATCAGTTGTTCCTATCCAATTAAAACAATCAATTGTTCCTATCTAATTAAACCAATCAGTTGTTCCTATCCAATTAAAACAATCAGTTGTCCCTATCCAATTAAACCAATCAGTTGTTCCTATCTAATTAAAACAATCAATTGTTCCTATCCAATTAAACCAATCAGTTGTTCCTATCTAATTAAACCAATCAGTTGTTCCTATCTAATTAAACCAATCAGTTGTTCCTATCCAATTAAAACAATCAATTGTTCCTATCTAATTAAAACAATCAGTTGTCCCTATCTAATTAAACCAATCAGTTGTTCCTATCTAATTAAACCAATCAGTTGTTCCTATCTAATTAAACCAATCAGTTGTCCCTATCTAATTAAACCAATCAGTTGTTCCTATCTAATTAAACCAATCAGTTGTTCCTATCCAATTAAACCAATCAGTTGTTCCTATCTAACAAAAACAATCAGTTGTCCCTATCTAATTAAACCAATCAGTTGTCCCTATCTAATTAAACCAATCAGTTGTTCCTATCTAATTAAACCAATCAGTTGTTCCTATCTAATTAAAACCAATCAGTTGTCCCTATCTAATTAAACCAATCAGTTGTTCCTATCTAATTAAACCAATCAGTTGTTCCTATCTAATTAAACCAATCAGTTGTCCCTATCTAATTAAACCAATCAGTTGTTCCTATCTAATTAAACCAATCAGTTGTTCCTATCTAACAAAAACAATCAGTTGTCCCTATCTAATTAAACCAATCAGTTGTCCCTATCTAATTAAACCAATCAGTTGTTCCTATCTAATTAAACCAATCAATTGTTCCTATCTAACAAAAACAATCAGTTGTCCCTATCTAATTAAACCAATCAGTTGTCCCTATCTAATTAAACCAATCAGTTGTTCCTATCTAATTAAACCAATCAGTTGTTCCTATCTAACAAAAACAATCAGTTGTCCCTATCTAATTAAACCAATCAGTTGTCCCTATCTAATTAAACCAATCAGTTGTTCCTATCTAATTAAACCAATCAGTTGTTCCTATCTAACAAAAACAATCAGTTGTCCCTATCTAATTAAACCAATCAGTTGTTGTCCCTATCTAATTAAACCAATCAGTTGTTCCTATCTAATTAAAACAATCAGTTGTTCCTATCTAATTAAAACAATCAGTTGTTCCTATCTAATTAAACCAATCAGTTGTTCCTATCTAATTAAACCAATCAGTTGTTCCTATCTAATTAAACCAATCAGTTGTTCTATCTAATTAAACCAATCAGTTGTTCCTATCCAATTAAACCAATCAGTTGTTCCTATCCAATTAAACCAATCAGTTGTTCCTATCTAATTAAACCAATCAGTTGTTCCTATCTAATTAAAACAATCAGTTGTTCCTATCTAATTAAACCAATCAGTTGTTCCTATCTAATTAAACCAATCAGTTGTTCCTATCTAATTAAACCAATCAGTTGTTCCTATCTAATTAAACCAATCAGTTGTTCCTATCTAATTAAACCAATCAGTTGTTCCTATCTAATTAAACCAATCAGTTGTTCCTATCTAATTAAACCAATCAGTTGTTCCTATCTAATTAAACCAATCAGTTGTTCCTATCTAATTAAACCAATCAGTTGTTCTATCTAATTAAAACAATCAGTTGTTCCTATCTAATTAAAACAATCAGTTGTTCCTATCTAATTAAACCAATCAGTTGTTCCTATCTAATTAAACCAATCAGTTGTTCCTATCTAATTAAACCAATCAGTTGTTCCTATCTAATTAAACCAATCAGTTGTTCCTATCTAATTAAACCAAAACCAATCAGTTGTTCCTATCTAATTAAACCAATCAGTTGTTCCTATCTAATTAAAACAATCAGTTGTTCCTATCAATTAAACCAATCAGTTGTTCCTATCTAATTAAACCAATCAGTTGTTCCTATCTAATTAAAACAATCAGTTGTTCCTATCTAACAAAAACAATCAGTTGTTCCTATCTAACAAAAACAATCAGTTGTCCCTATCTAACAAAAAAACAATCAGTTGTTCCTATCTAATTAAACCAATCAGTTGTTCTATCAAAAACAATCAGTTGTTCCAAAACCAATCAGTTGTTCCTATCCACTAAAACAATCAGTTGTTCCTATCCAATTAAAACAATCAGTTGTTCCTATCAATTAAACCAATCAGTTGTTCCTATCAATTAAAACAATCAGTTGTTCCTATCAATTAAAACAATCAATTGTTCCTATCCAATTAAAACAATCAGTTGTTCCTATCCAATTAAAACAATCAATTGTTCCTATCCAATTAAAACAATCAGTTGTTCCTATCTAATTAAACCAATCAGTTGTTCCTATCAATTAAAACAATCAATTGTTCCTATCTAATTAAACAATCAGTTGTTCCTATCTAATAAAAACAATCAGTTGTTCCTATCTAATTAAAACAATCAGTTGTTCCTATCCAATTAAAACAATCAATTGTTCCTATCCAATTAAAACAATCAGTTGTTCCTATCCAATTAAAACAATCAATTGTTCCTATCCAATTAAAACAATCAATTGTTCCTATCCAATTAAACCAATCAGTTGTTCCTATCCAATTAAAACAATCAATTGTTCCTATCTAATTAAAACAATCAGTTGTTCCTATCTAATTAAAACAATCAGTTGTTCCTATCTAATTAAACCAATCAGTTGTTCCTATCCAATTAAAACAATCAATTGTTCCTATCTAATTAAAACAATCAGTTGTCCCTATCTAATTAAACAATCAGTTGTTCCTATCTAATTAAACCAATCAGTTGTTCCTATCCAATTAAAACAATCAATTGTTCCTATCCAATTAAAACAATCAGTTGTTCCTATCCAATTAAAACAATCAATTGTTCCTATCCAATTAAAACAATCAATTGTTCCTATCCAATTAAAACAATCAGTTGTTCCTATCCAATTAAAACAATCAAGTGTTCCTATCCAATTAAAACAATCAATTGTTCCTATCCAATTAAAACAATCAGTTGTTCCTATCCAATTAAAACAATCAATTGTTCCTATCCAATTAAAACAATCAATTGTTCCTATCTAATTAAACCAATCAGTTGTTCCTATCCAATTAAAACCAATCAGTTGTTCCTATCTAATTAAACCAATCAGTTGTTCCTATCCAATTAAAACAATCAGTTGTCCCTATCCAATTAAACCAATCAGTTGTTCCTATCTAATTAAAACAATCAGTTGTTCCTATCCAATTAAACCAATCAGTTGTTCCTATCTAATTAAACCAATCAGTTGTTCCTATCTAATTAAACCAATCAGTTGTTCCTATCCAATTAAAACAATCAATTGTTCCTATCTAATTAAAACAATCAGTTGTCCCTATCTAATTAAACCAATCAGTTGTTCCTATCTAATTAAACCAATCAGTTGTTCCTATCTAATTAAACCAATCAGTTGTCCCTATCTAATTAAACCAATCAGTTGTCCCTATCTAATTAAACCAATCAGTTGTTCCTATCCAATTAAACCAATCAGTTGTTCCTATCTAACAAAAACAATCAGTTGTCCCTATCTAATTAAAAACCAATCAGTTGTCCCTATCTAATTAAACCAATCAGTTGTTCCTATCTAATTAAACCAATCAGTTGTCCCTATCTAATTAAACCAATCAGTTGTCCCTATCTAATTAAACCAATCAGTTGTTCCTATCTAATTAAACCAATCAGTTGTTCCTATCTAATTAAAACAATCAGTTGTCCCTATCTAATTAAACCAATCAGTTGTCCCTATCTAATTAAACCAATCAGTTGTTCCTATCTAATTAAACCAATCAGTTGTTCCTATCTAACAAAAACAATCAGTTGTCCCTATCTAATTAAACCAATCAGTTGTCCCTATCTAATTAAACCAATCAGTTGTTCCTATCCAATTAAACCAATCAATTGTTCCTATCTAACAAAAACAATCAGTTGTCCCTATCTAATTAAACCAATCAGTTGTCCCTATCTAATTAAACCAATCAGTTGTTCCTATCTAATTAAACCAATCAGTTGTTCCTATCTAATTAAACCAATCAGTTGTTCCTATCTAATTAAAACCAATCAGTTGTTCCTATCTAATTAAACCAATCAGTTGTTCCTATCTAATTAAACCAATCAGTTGTTCCTATCTAATTAAACCAATCAGTTGTTCCTATCTAATTAAAACCAATCAGTTGTTCCTATCTAATTAAACCAATCAGTTGTTCCTATCTAATTAAACCAATCAGTTGTTCCTCAGTTGTTCCTATCTAATTAAACCAATCAGTTGTTCCTATCTAATTAAAAACCAATCAGTTGTTCCTATCCAATTAAACCAATCAGTTGTTCCTATCTAATTAAACCAATCAGTTGTTCCTATCTAATTAAAACAATCAGTTGTTCCTATCTAATTAAAACCAATCAGTTGTTCCTATCTAATTAAACAATCAGTTGTTCCTATCCAATTAAACCAATCAGTTGTTCCTATCTAATTAAACCAATCAGTTGTTCCTATCTAATTAAAACAATCAGTTGTTCCTATCTAATTAAACCAATCAGTTGTTCTATCCAATTAAACCAATCAGTTGTTCCTATCTAATTAAAACAATCAATCTAATTAAACCAATCAGTTGTTCCTATCTAATTAAAACAATCAGTTGTCCCTATCTAATTAAACCAATCAGTTGTTCCTATCTAATTAAAACAATCAGTTGTTCCTATCAATTAAACCAATCAGTTGTTCCTATCCAATTAAAACAATCAGTTGTCCCTATCTAATTAAACCAATCAGTTGTTCCTATCTAATTAAAACCAATCAGTTGTCCCTATCTAATTAAACCAAT
>NW_024607936.1:0-42622 GCF_018296145.1 Oncorhynchus tshawytscha
TGAGAACGAGGGGGGTGGGGGTGTGTGCATTTATGAGAACGAGGGTGGGGGGGTGTGTGCATTTAAGGAGAACCGAGGGGGTGGGGGGTGTAAGACGATGATGAGAACGTAGGGGGTGGGGGTGTGTGTGTATTTATGAGAACGCAGGGGAGGGGTGTGGTATTTATGAGGGGGGTGTGTGTATTTATGAGAACAGACAGGGGGGTGGGGTGTGTGTATTTATGAGAACGAGGGGGGTGGGGTGTGTGTATTTATGAGAACGAGGGGGGTGGGTGTGTGTATTTATGAGAACGAGGGTGGGGTGTGTGTATTTATGAGAACAGGGTGGGGTGTGTATTTGACGAGGCGAGGGGGGTGGGGGTGCAGGTATTTATGAGAAGAGGGAGGTGGGGGGTGTGTGTATTATGAGAACGAGGGGGGTGGGGGGTGTGTGTATTTTATGAGAACGAGGGGTGGGGGGTGTGTATTTATGAACGAGGGGAGGGGGGGTGTGTGTATTTATGAGAACGAGGGGGTGGGGTGTGTGTGTGTGTATTTATGAGAACGCAGGGGGTGAGAAGAGGGGGGTGTGTGTATTTAGGAGAACGAGGGGGTGAGGGGGTGTGTGTATTTAGGAGAACGAGGCATTTATGAGAACGCAGGGGGGTGGGGTGTGTGCATTTCATGAGCGAGGGTGGGGGTGTGTATTTATGAGAATTGAGGGGTGGGGGGTGTATTTATATAAACGAGGGGGTGGGGGTGTGTGTATTTATGAGAACGAGGGGGGTGGGGGGTGTGTGTATTTATGAACGAGGGGGTGGGGTGTGTGTGTATTTATGAACGAGGGGTGGGGGGTGTGTGTGATTTATGAGAACGCAGGGGGGTGGGGGGGGTGTATTCTACGAGACGAGGGAGTGGGGGGGTGAGGGGTGTATTTAGGGAGGACGCAGGGGGGTGGGGGTGTGTGTATTTATGAGAACGAGGGTGGGGGTGGTATTTATGAGAACGAGGGGGGTGGGGGTGTGTGTATTTAGGAGAACGAGGGGTGGGGGTGTGTGTATTTTATGAGACGAGGGGTGGGGGGTGTGTATTTATGAACGAGGGTGGGGTGTGTGTTGTTGAGAACGCAGGTGGGGGTGTGTATTTATGAGAAAGCGGGGGGGTGGGGGTGTACTAGTGAGAACGAGGGGTGGGGGTGTGTATTTATGAGAACGAGGGGGGGGGGGGGTGTGTGTATTTATGAGAACGCAGGGGGGTGGGGGTGTGTGTATTTATGAAACGAGGGGTGGGGGTGTGTGCATTTATGAGAACGAGGGGGTGGGGGGTGTGTATTTATATGAAGGAGGGGGGGGGGTGTGTGTATTTATGAGAACGAGGGGGTGGGGGGTGTGTGTATTTATGAGAACGAGGGGGTGGGGGGGTGTGTGCATTTTATGAGAACAGAGGGGGTGGGGTGTGTGTGTATTTATGAGAACGAGGAGGGTGGGGTGTGTGTATTTTGAGAATGAGGGGGTGGGGGTGTGTGTATTTAAGGAGAACGAGGGGGGTGGGGTGTGTGCATTTATGAGAACGAGGGGGTGGGGGTGTGTGTATTTATGAGAACGAGGAGGGTGGGGTGTGTGTATTTATGAGAACGAGGGGGGTGGGGTGTGTATTTATGAGAACGAGGGGGGTGGGGGGTGTGCATTTATGAGAACGAGGAGGGTGGGGTGTGTGTATTTATGAACTAGGGGGTGGGGGTGTGTGTATTTAGGAGAACGAGGGGGGTGGGGGTGTGTATTTATGAGAACGAGGGGGTGGGGGGGTGTACTATGATGAACGAGGGGGTGGGGGTGTGTGTGTATTTATGAGAACGAGGGGGTGGGGTGTGTGTATTTATGAGAACGAGGGGGTGGGGTGTGTGTGTATTTATGAGAATTAGGGGTGGGTGTGTGTATTTATGAGAACGAGTGGGTGGGGTGTGTGCATTTATGAGAACGAGGGGGGTGTGTATTTATGAGAACGAGGAGGGTGGGTGTGCATTTACAGAGAACGAGGGGGTGGGGGGGTGTGTATTTATGAGAACGAGGGGGTGGGGGTGTGTATTTATGAGAACGAGGGGGTGGGGTGTGCATTTATGAGAAATCCAGGGGGTGGGGGTGTGTGCATTTATGAGAACGAGGGGGGTGGGGGTGTGTGTATTTATGAGAACGAGGGGGGTGGGGGGTGGTATTTATGAGAAAGGGAGGGTGGAGGGGTGTGTGTATTTATGAGAACGAGGGGGGTGGGGGGTGTGTATTTATGAGAACTAGGGGGTGGGGTGTGTGTATTTATGAGAACGAGGGTGGGGGTGTGTGTATTTATGAGAACGAGGGGGTGGGGGTGTGTGTATTTATGAGAACGAGGGTGGGGGGTGTGTGTATTTATGAGAACTAGGGTGGGGGTGTGTATTTATGAGAACGAGGGGGTGGGGGTGTGTGTATTTATGAGAACGAGGGGGTGGGGGGTGTGTATTTATGAGAACGAGGGGGGTGGGGGTGTGTGTATTTATGAGAACCAGGGGGTGGGGGGGTGTGTGTATTTAAGAGAAGAACGAGAACGAGGGGTGTGTGTATTTATGAGAACGAGGGGGTGGGGGTGTGTGTATTTATGAGAACGAGGGGGTGGGGTGTGTATTTATGAGAACGAGGGGGTGGGGGGGTGTGTATTTATGAGAACGAGGGGGTGGGGGTGTGTATTTATGAGAACGAGGGGGTGGGGTGTGTGTATTTATGAGAACGAGGGGGTGGGGGTGTGTGTATTTATGAGAACGAGGGGGTGGGGTGTGTGTATTTATGAGAACGAGGGGGGTGGGGGTGTGTGTATTTATGAGAACGAGGGGGGTGGGGTGTGTGTATTTATGAGAACGAGGGGGTGGGGGTGTGTATTTATGAGAACGAGGGGGTGGGGGTGTGTGTGTTTAAGATGAATGATTTATGAGAACGAGGGGGTGGGGGTGTGTGTATTTATGAGAACGAGGGGGGTGGGGGGGTGTATTTATGAGAACGAGGGGGTGGGGGTGTGTGTATTTATGAGAACGAGGGGGGGGTGTGTGTATTTATGAGAACGAGGGGGGTGGTGTGTATTTATGAGAGAATTTATGAGGGGGGGGGGTGTGTGTATTTATGAGAACGAGGGGGTGGGGGGTGTGTGTATTTATGAGAACGAGGGGGGGGGGTGTGTGTATTTATGAGAACAGGGGGTGGGGGTGTGTGTATTTATGAGAACGAGGGGGTGGGGGGTGTGTGTATTTATGAGAACGAACAGGGGGTGGGGGTGTGTATTTATGAGAAGGGGGTGGGGGGGTGTGTGTATTTATGAGGAGGGGTGGGGGTGTGTGTATTTATGAGAACGAGGGGGTGGGGTGTGTGTATTTATGAGAACGAGGGGGTGGGGGGTGTGTATTTATGAGAACGAGGGGGTGGGGGGGTGTGTATTTATGAGAACGATGAGGGGGTGGGGTGTGTGTATTTATGAGAACGAGGGGGTGTGGGGTGTGTGTATTTATGAGAACGAGGGGGGTGGGGGGTGTGTATTTATGAGAACCAGGGGGTGGGGGGTGTGTGTATTTATGAGAACGAGGGGAGGGGGTGTGTGTATTTATGAGAACGAGGGGGGTGGGGTGTGTGTATTTATGAGAACGAGGGGGTGGGGGGTGTGTGTATTTATGAGAACGAGGGGGTGGGGGGTGTGTGTATTTATGAGAACGAGGGGGGGTGGGGGTGGGGGGTGTGTGTATTTATGAGAACGGGGGGGGTGGGGGTGTGTGTATTTATGAGAACGAGGGGGTGGGGGGGTGTGTATTTATGAGAACGAGGGGGGTGGGGGTGTGTGTATTTATGAGAACGAGGGGGGGGGTGTGTATTTATGAGAACGAGGGGGTGGGGGTGTGTGTATTTATGAGAACGAGGGGGTGGGGTGTGTGTATTTATGAGAACGAGGGGGTGGGGGTGTGTGTATTTATGAGAACGAGGGGGTGGGTGTGTGTATTTATGAGAACGAGGGGGTGGGGGTGTGTGTATTTATGAGAACGAGGGGGTGGGGGTGGGGTGTGTATTTATGAGAACTAGGGGGTGGGGGGTGTGTATTTATGAGAACGAGGGGGTGGGGGTGTGTGTATTTATGAGAACGAGGGGGTGGGGTGGTGTGTATTTATGAGAACGAGGGGGTGGGGTGTGTATTTATGAGAACGAGGGGGTGGGGGTGTGCATTTATGTGTGTATTTATGAGAACGGAGGGGGTGGGGGTGTGTATTTTATGAGAACGAGGGTGGGGGTGTGTGTATTTATGAGAACGAGGGGGTGGGGGGTGTGTATTTATGAGAACGAGGGGGGTGGGGGGTGTGTATTTATGAGAACGAGGGGGGGGGGTGTGTGTATTTATGAGAACGAGGGGGTGGGGTGTGTGTATTTATGAGAACGAGGGGGGGGTGGGGTGTGTGTATTTATGAGAACGAGGGGGGTGGGGTGTGTATTTATGAGAACGAGGGGGTGGGGGTGTGTGTATTTATGAGAACGAGGGGGTGGGGGTGTGTATTTATGAGAACGAGGGGGTGGGGGTGTGTGTATTTATGAGAACCAGGGGGGTGGGGGTGTGTATTTATGAGAACGAGGGGGTGGGGGGGGTGTGTATTTATGAGAACGAGGGGGTGGGGGTGTGTGTATTTATGAGAACGGGGGGGGGGGGGTGTGTGTATTCATGAGAACGAGGGGGTGGGGGTGTGTGTATTTATGAGAACGAGGGGGTGGGGGTGTGTGTATTTATGAGAACGAGGGGGGTGGGGGGTGTGTGAACGAGGGGGTGGGGTGTGTATTTATGAGAACGAGGGGGTGGGGGTGTGTATTTATGAGAACGAGGGGGTGGGGGTGTGTGTATTTATGAGAACGGGGGTGGGGGGGTGTGTGTATTTATGAGAACGAGGGGGGGGTGAGAACGGGGTGTGTGTATTTATGAGAACGAGGGGGTGGGGGTGTGCATTTATGAGAAACGAGGGGGTGGGGGTGTGTGTATTTATGAGAACGAGGGGGGGGGGTGTGTGTATTTATGAGAACGAGGGGGTGGGTGTGTGTATTTATGAGAACGAGGGGGTGGGGGGGTGTGTATTTATGAGAACGAGGGGAGGGGGTGTGTGTATTTATGAGAACGAGGGGGTGGGGGTGTGTGTATTTATGAGAACGAGGGGGGTGGGGGTGTGTGTATTTATGAGAACGAGGGTGGGGGGGTGAGAACGCAGGGGGTGTGTGTATTTATGAGAACGAGGGGGTGGGGGTGTGTGTATTTATGAGAACGAGGAAAGGGGGTGTGTGTATTTATGAGAACGAGGGGGTGGGGGTGTGTGTATTTATGAGAACGAGGGGGTTAAGTGTGTATTTATGAGAACGAGGGGGTGGGGGTGTGTGTATTTATGAGAACGAGGGGGTGTGTGTATTTATGAGAACGAGGGTGGGGGGTGTGTGTATTTATGAGAACGAGGGGGTGGGGTGTGTGTATTTATGAGAACGAGGGGGGGGGGTGTGTGTATTTATGAGAACGAGGGGGTGGGGTGTGTGTATTTAAGGAGAACTAGGGGGTGGGTGTGTGTATTTATGAGAACGAGGGGGTGGGGTGTGTGTATTTATGAGAACGAGGGGTGGGGGGTGTGTGTATTTATGAGAACCAGGGGGTGGGGGTGTGTGTATTTATGAGAACGAGGGGGTGGGGGTGTGTGTATTTATGAGAACGAGGGGTGGGGGTGTGTGTATTTATGAGAACGAGGAGGGTGGGGTGTGTGTATTTATGAGAAGCAGGGGGGTGAGGGGGTGTGTGTATTTATGAGAACGAGGGGGTGGGGTGTGTGTATTTATGAGAACGAGGGGTAGGGGTGAGAGAACGAGGGGGTGGGGGTGTGTGTATTTATGAGAACCAGGGGGGTGGGGTGTGTGTATTTATGAGAACGAGGGTGGGTGTGTGTATTTATGAGAACGAGGGGTGGGGGGGTGTGTGTATTTATGAGAACGAGGGGGTGGGGGTGTGTGTATTTATGAGAACGAGGTGGGGGGTGTGTATTTATGAGAACGAGGGGGGTGTGGGGGTGTGTATTTATGAGAACGAGGGGTGGGGGGGGTGAGAAAGGGGGTGGGGGTGTGTGTATTTATGAGAACGAGGGGGTGGGGGTGTGTATTTATGAGAACGAGGGGGTGGGGGTGTGTGTATTTATGAGAACGAGGGTGGGGTGTGTGTATTTATGAGAACGAGGGGGTGGGGGTGTGTGTATTTATGAGAACGAGGGGGGGGGGGTGTGTGTATTTATGAGAACTAGGGGGTGGGGGTGTGTATTTATGAGCCTTGAGGGGGTGGGGGTGTGTGTATTTATGAGAATGAGGGGGTGGGGTGTGGTATTTATGAGAACTAGGGGGTGGGGTGTGTGTATTTATGAGAGAACGGGGGTGGGGTGTGTGTATTTATGAGAACGAGGGGGTGGGGGTGTGTATTTATGAGAACGAGGGGGTGGGGGGGTGTATTTATGAGAACGAGGGGGGGGGGTGTGTGTATTTATGAGATTGGGGGTGTATTTATGAACGAGGGGTGGGGGTGTGTGTATTTATGAGAAAGAGGGGGGTGGGGTGTGTGTATTTATGAGAAGCGAGGGGTGGGGTGTGTGTATTTATGAGAACGAGGGGGTGGGGTGTGTGTGTATTTATGAGAACGAGGGGGGTGGGGTGTGTGTATTTATGAGAACGAGGTGGGGGTGTGTGTATTTATGAGAAAGAGGGATGGGGGTGGGGGTGTGTATTTATGAGAACTAGGGGGTGGGGGTGTGTATGAGAACGAGGAGGGTATTTATGAGAACGAGGGGGGGGGGTGTGTGTATTTATGAGAACCAGGGGGTGGGGGTGTGTATTTATGAGAACGAGGGGGTGGGGGGTGTGTATTTATGAAACGAGGGGTGGGTGTGTGTATTTATGAGAACGAGGGGGTGGGGGTGTGTGTATTTATGAGAACGAGGGGGTGGGGGTGTGTGTGTATTTATGAGAACGAGGGAGGGTGGGGGTGTGTGTATTTATGAGAACGAGGGGGTGGGGTGTGTGTATTTATGAGAACGAGGGGGTGGGGTGTGTGTATTTATGAGAGAGGGGGAGTGGGTGTATTTATGAGAACGAGGGGGTGGGGGGTGTGTATTTATGAGAATGAGGGGGTGGGGGGTGTGTATTTATGAGAACGAGGGGGTGGGGGTGTGTGTATTTATGAGAACGAGGAGGGGGGGGGTGTGTATTTATGAGAACGAGGGGGTGGGGGGTGTGTATTTATGAGAACGAGGGGGTGGGGGTGTGTGTATCCATGAGGAGGGTGGAGGGGACCAGGGGGGGGTGTGTATTTATGAGAACGAGGGGTGGGGGGTGTGTATTTATGAGAACGAGGAGGTGGGGGTGTGTGTATTTATGAGAACGAGGGGGTGGGGTGTGTGTATTTATGAGAACGAGGGGGGTGGGGGTGTGTGTATTTATGAGAACGAGGGGTGGGGGTGTGTGTATTTATGAGAACGAGGGTGGGGGGGGTGTGTATTTATGAGAACGAGGGGGTGGGGGTGTGTATTTATGAGAACGAGGGGGTGGGGGGTGTATTTATGAGAACGAGGGGTGGGGTGTGTATTTATGAGAACGAGGGGGTAGGGGTGTGTGTATTTATGAGAACGAGGGGGTGGGGAGTGTGTGTATTTATGAGAACGAGGGGGTGGGGTGTGTGTATTTATGAGAACGAGGGGGTGGGGGGTGTGTGTATTTATGAGAACGAGGGGTGGGGGGGTGAGAACGAGGGGGTGGGGGGTGTGTGTATTTATGAGAACGAGGGGGTGAGAAAGGAGGGTGGGGTGTGTGTATTTATGAGAACGAGGGGGTGGGGGTGTGTGTATTTATGAGAACGAGGGTGGGGAGGGGTGTGTATTTATGAGAAACGAGGGGGTGGGGGTGTGTGTATTTATGAGAACGAGGGGTGGGGGTGTGTGTATTTATGAGAACGAGGGGTGGGGTGTGTGTATTTATGAGAACGAACGAGGGGTGGGGGGTGTGTGTATTTATGAGAACGAGGGGGTGGGGGTGTGTGTATTTATGAGAACGAGGGGGTGGGGTGTGTGTATTTATGAGAACGAGAGGGTGGGGTGTGTGTATTTATGAGAACGAGGTGGTGTGTGTATTTATGAGAACGAGGGGGGGGGGTGTGTGTATTTATGAGAACGAGGGGGTGGGGTGTGTGTATTTATGAGAACGGGGGTGGGGGGTGTGTGTATTTATGAGAACGAGGGGGTGTGTGTGTATTTATGAGAACAGGGGGTGGGGGGTGTGTGTGTATTTATGAGAAACGGGGGGTGGGGGTGTGTATTTATGAAAACGAGGGGGGTGGGGGGTGTGTGTATTTATGAAAACGAGAGGGGTGGGGGGTGTGTGTATTTATGAGAACTAGGGGGGTGGGGGTGTGTGTATTTATAGAGAACGAGAGGGGGTGGGGTGTGTGTGTATTTATGAGAACGAGGGGGGTGGGGGTGTGTATTTATGAGAACTAGGGGTGAGGGGGTGGTATTTATGAGAACGAGGGGTGGGGTGTGTGTATTTATAGAAAGGGGGTGGGTGTGTGTATTTATGAGAACGAGGGGGGGGGGTGTGTGTATTTATGAGAACGCAGGAGGTAGTGGGGGTGTGTGCATTTATGAGAACGAGGGTGGGGGGGGGTATTTATGAGAACTAGAGGAGTGTGTGTGTATTTAAGAGAACGAGGGGTGGGGGGGTGTGTATTTATGAGAACGAGGGGGTGGGGGGTGTGTGTATTTATGAACGAGGGGGTGGGGGGTGTGTGTATTTATGAGAAACGAGGGGGGTGGGGGTGTGTGTATTTATGAGAACGAGGGGTGGGGGTGTGTATTTAGGAGAAACCAGGAGGGTGGGGGTGTGTGTATTTATGAAACGAGGGGGGGGGTGTGTGTATTTATGAGAACAAAGAGGGTAGGGAAGTGTGTGTATTTATGAGAACGAGGGGTGTGGGGTGTGTGTATTTATGAGAACGAGGGGTGGGGAAGTGTGTGTATTTATGAGAACGAGAGGGGGGTGGGGGGTGTGTATTTATGAGAACAGGGGGTGGGGTGTGTGTATTTAACCAGAGGGGTGGGGTGTGTGTATTTATGAAACGAGGGGGTGGGGGGTGTGTATTTATGAAAACGAGGGGGGTGGGGTGTTGTATTTATGAAAACGAGGGGTGGGGTGTGTGTATTTATGAGAACGAGGAGGGGAAGTGTGTGTATTTATAAAAACGAGGGGGTGGGGTGTGTGTGTATTTATGAAAACGAGGAGGGGGTGTGTGCATATTTATGAGAACGAGGGGTGGGGTGTGTGTATTTATGAGAGAGGAGATGGGTGGGGGTGTGTGTATTTATGAGAACGAGGGTGGGGTGTGTGTATTTATGAGAACTAGGGGGTGGGGGGTGTGTATTTATGAAACGAGGGTGGGGGTGTGTGTATTTATGAGAACGAGGGGTGGGGGGGTGTGTGTATTTTATGAGAACGAGGTGGGGTGTGTGTGTATTTGAGAACAGAGGGGTGGGGGTGTGTGTATTTATGAGAACGAGGGGTGGGGGTGTGTGTATTTATGAGAACGTAGGGGGTGGGGGGGTGTGTATTTATGAGAACAGGAGGGGGTGGGGGGTGTGTGTATTTGAACCTGTATGTGAGAACAGGGGTGGGGTGTGTATTTATGAGAACTAGGGTGGGGTATGAAAACGGGAATTGGGGTGTGTGTATTTATGAGAACGAGGGGGTGGGGTGTGTGTATTTATGAGAACGAGGAGGGGTGGGGTGTGTATTTATGAGAACTAGGAAGTTAAGGGTGTGTGTTTATTTATGAGAACGGGGGTGGGGGGTGTGTGTGTATTGAAAACGAGAGGGGGTGGTGGGGTGTGTGTATTTATGAGAACTAGGGGGTGGGGGGTGTATTTATGAGAACGAGGGGTGGGGGTGTGTGTATTTATGAGAAACGAGGGGGTGGGGGGTGGTATTTATGAAACGAGGGGGTGGGGGGTGTGTGTATTTATAAGAACGAGGGGTGGGAAGTGTGTGTTTATGAGAACGAGGGGTGGGGGTGTGTATTTATGAGAACAAGGGGGTGGGGTGTGTGTATTTATGAGAAACGAGGGGGTGGGTGTGTATTTATGAGAACGAGGGGGTTGGAGGTGTGTGTATTTTAGAAACGAGGAAGGTGGGGTGGTGTTTATGAGAACGAGAAGTGGGAGGTGTGTGTATTTATGAGAACGAGGGGTGGGGTGTGTGTGTATTTATGAGAACGAGGGGGTGGGGTGTGTGTATTTATGAGAACTGGGGGGGTGGGGTGTGTGTGTATTTATGAGAGAACGAGGGGGTGGGGGTGTGTGTATTTATGAGAACTTCGGGGGTGGGGGTGTGTATTTATGAGAAGCGAGGGGGGTGGGGGTGTGTGTATTTATGAGAACGAGGAGGTGGGGGGGTGTGTATTTATGAGAACTAGGGGTGGGGGTGTGTATTTATGAGAACGAGGGGGTGGGGGTGTGTATTTATGTGTGTGTATTTAGGGGGTGGGGTGCAGGCACTGATGTGAAGAACGAGGGGGTGGGGTGTGTATTTATATGAGAGCAGGGGGGTGGGGGGTGTGTGTATTTATGAGAACGAGTGGGGGTGGGGGTGTGTGTATTTATGAGAACGAGGGGGGGGTGTATTTATGAGAACGAGGGTGGGGGGGTGTGTGTATTTATGAGAACTGAGGGGGGTGGGGGTGTGTGTATTTGAGAGCGAGGGTAGTGGGGGTGTGTGTATTTATGAGAACGAGGGGTGGGGGTGTGTATTTATGAGAACGAGGGGTGGGGGTGTGTATTTATGAGAACCAGGGGGTGTGGGGGTGTGTGTATTTATGAGAACGAGGGTGAGTATTTATGAGGGGGGGGTGTGTATTTATGAAGAGGGGGTGGGGTGTGTGTGTGTTATGAGAACGAGGAGGGTGGGGTGTGTGCATTTATGAGAACGCAGGGGGGTGGGGGGGGTAATGTATTTATGAGAACGAGGGTAGAGGTGTGTGTATTTATGAGAACGAGGGTGAAGTGTGTGTATTTATAGAACGAGGTTAGAGGTGTGTGTATTTATGAGAACGAGGGGGTGGGGGTGTGTGTATTTATGAGAACGAGGGGTGGGGGTGTGTGTGTATTTATGAGAAACGAGGGGGTGGGGGGTGTGTATTTATGAGAGCTTGAGGGGGTGGGGGTGTGTATTTATGAGAACGAGGGGGGGTGTGTGTATTTATGAGAACGAGGGGGTGGGGTGTGTATTTATGAGAACGAGGGGGTGGGGTGTGTGTATTTATGAAAACGAGGGGTTAGAAGTGTGTGTATTTATGAAAACAGGGAGGGTGGGGTGTGTATTTATGAGAACGAGGGGTGGGGGTGTGTGTATTTATGAGAACGAGGGGAGGGTGTGTGTATTTATGAGAACGAGGGGTGGGGTGTGTGTATTTATGAAACGAGGGGTGGGGTGTGTGTGTATTTATGAAACGAGGGGTGGGGTGTGTGTATTTATGAGAACTAGGGGGTGGGTGTGTGTGTATTTATGAACGAGGGGTAGAAAGGGGTGTGTATTTATGAGAACGAGGGGGTGGGGGTGTGCATTTATGAGAACTAGGGGGGTGGGGGGTGTGTGTATTTATGAGAACCAGGGGGTGGGGGTGTGTATTTATGAGAACGGGGGGTGGGGGTGTGTGTATTTATGAGAAGGAGGTGGGTGGGGTGTGTGTATTTATGAGAACGAGGGGGTGGGTGTGTGTATTTATGAGAAGCGAGGGGGGTGGGGGGTGTGTGTATTTATGAGAACGAGGGGTGGTGTGTGTATTTATGAAGCAGAGGAGTGGGGGTGTGTGTATTTATGAGAAGCGAGGGGTAGGGGGTGTGTCTTATGAGAGCAAGGAGGGGAAGTGTGTATTTATGAGAAAAGGTGGGGGGTGGGTGGGGTGTGTGTGTATTTAGGAGAACGAGGGGTGGGGGGGTGTGTATTTATGAGAACCAGGGGTGGGGTGGTGTATTTATGAGAACGAGGGGTTGAGGGGGGTGTGTGTATTTATGAGAACGAGGGGGTGGGGGGGTGTGTGTATTTATGAGAACAAGGGGGTGGGGGTGTGTGTATTTATGAGTGGGGGTGGGGGGGTGTGTGTATTTATGAGAACGAGGGGGGGGGGGGTGTATTTATGAACGCAGGGGGTGGGGTGTGTGTATTTATGAGAACGAGGGTGGGGGTGTGTGTATTTATGAGAAGAGGGGGGTGTGTGTATTTATGAGAGCGAGGGGGGTGGGGGTGTGTGTGTATTTATGAGAACAGGGGGGTGGGTGTGTGTATTTATGAGAACTTGAGGGGTGGGGTGTGTGTGTATTTATGAAAACGAGGGTGGGGTGTGTGTATTTATGAGAACGAGGGGGGTGGGGGGGTGTGTGTATTTATGAGAACCAGGGAGGGGGTGTGTGTATTTATGAGAACGAGGGGGGTGGGGTGTGTGTATTTATGAGAACCAGGGGGGTGGGGTGTGTGTATTTATGAGAACGAGGGGGGGGGGGTGTGTATTTATGAGAACGAGGGTGGGGGGTGTGTGTATTTATGAGAACGAGGGTAGTGGGGTGTGTGTATTTATGAGAAGCAGGGGGTGGGTGTGTGTATTTATGAGAACGAGTGAGGGTATTTAGGAGGAGTGTGTGGGAGAACGTGTGTGTATTTATGAGAACGAGGGGGTGGGGGTGTGTGTATTTATGAAGAACGAGGGGGTGGGGTGTGTGTATTTATGAGAACGGAGGGAGGGGGTGTGTATTTATGAGAACTAGGGGGTGTGTGTGTATTTATGAGAACGAGGGGGGGTGGGTGTGTGTATTTATGAGAACGGGGGGGGTGGGTGTGTATTTATGAGAACGAGGGGGTGGGGGTGTATTTATGAGAACGAGGGGGTGGGGGGGTGTGTGTATTTATGAGAACGAGGGGGTGGGGGGTGTGTATTTATGAGAACGAGGGGGTGAGAACGAGGGGGGGGTGTGTGTATTTATGGAGAACGAGGGGGGGGGGTGTGTATTTATGAGAACGAGGGGGGTGGGGTGTGTGTATTTATGAGAACGAGGGGGTGGGGTGGTTTTTATAAGGGGGGTGGGGGGTGTGTGTATTTATGAGAACGAGGGGGTGGGGTGTGTGTATTTATGAGAACGAGGGGGTGGGGTGTGTGTATTTATGAGAACTAGGAAATTAAGTGTGTATTTATGAGAACGAGAGGGGGTGGGGTGTGTGTATTTATGAGAACGAGGGGTGGGGGTGTGTATATTTATGAGAACGAGGGGGTGGGGGTGTGTATTTATGAGAACGAGGGGGTGGGGGTGTGTGTATTTATAAGAACGAGGGGGTGGGGGTGTGTGTATTTATGAGAACGAGGGGGTGGGGTGTGTGTATTTATGAGAACGAGGGGGTGGGGTGTGTGTATTTATGAGAACGAGGGGGGTGGGGGTGTGTATTTATGAGAACGAGGGGGGGGGTGTGTGTATTTATGAGAACGAGGGGGTGGGTGTGTATTTATGAGAACAAGGGGGTGGGTGTGTGTATTTGAGAACGAGGGGGGTGGGGTGTGTGTATTTATGAGAACGAGGGGTGGGGTGTGTGTATTTATGAAAACGAGGGGGTGGGGTGTGTGTGTATTTATGAGAACGAGGGGGGTGGGGTGTGTGTATTTATGAAAACGAGGGGGGGTGTGTGTGTATTTATGAGAACGAGGAGGGTGGGGGGTGTGTGTATTTATGAGGGGGAGGGGGGTGTGTGTATTATGAGAACGAGGGGTGGGGGTGTGTGTATTTATGAGAACGAGGGGGGGGGTGTGTGTATTTATGAGAACGAGGGGAGGGGGTGTGTGTATTTATGAGAACGAGGGGGTGGGGGGTGTGTATTTATGAGAACGAAGGGGGGTGTGTGTATTTATGAGAACGAGGGGGTGGGGGTGTGTATTTATGAGAACGAGGGGGTGGGGGGGTGTGTGCATTATGAGAACGAGGGGGTGGGGGGTATTTATGAAACAGGGGGTGTGTGTATTTATGAGAACGAGGGGTGGGGGTGGAACGAGGGGGGTGTGTGTATTTATGAGAACGAGGGGGTGGGTGGTGCACTTGAGCGCAGGGGTGGGGGTGTGTATTTATGGAGAACAGGGGGGTGGGGGGTGTGTATTTATGAGAGAACGAGGTGGTGAGGGGGTGTGTGTATTTATGAGAACGAGGGGGTGGGGGTGTGTGTATTTATGAGAACGAGGGGGTGGGGGTGTGTGTATTTATGAGAACAGGGGGGTGGGGGTGTGTGTATTAGAGAACGAGGGGGGGGGTGTGTGTATTTATGAGAAGGGGGTGGGGGGGTGGGTATTTGGGGGGGTGGGGTGTGTGTATTTATGAGAACGAGGGGGTGGGGGGGTGTGTGTATTTATGAGAACGAGGGGTGGGGGTGTGTGTATTTCATGAGAACGAGGGGGTGGGGTGTGTGTATTTAAAACGATGGGGGTGTGTGTATTTGATGAGAGAAGGGAGGGGGTGGGGTGTGTATTTATGAGAACGGGGAGGGGGTGGGGGTGTGTGTATTTATGAGAACGAGGGGTGGGGGGGTGTGTGTATTTATGAGAACGAGGGGTGGGGGTGTGTGTATTTATGAGAACAGGGGAGGGGGTGTGTGTATTGGGGGTGGGGGGGTGTGTATTTATGAGAACGAGGGTGGTGGGGGTGTGTATTTATGAGAACGAGGGGGTGGGGGTGTGTGTATTTATGAGAACGAGGGGGTGGGGGTGTGTGTATTTATGAGAACGAGGGGTGGGGGGTGTGTGTATTTATGAGAACGAGGGGGGGGGGTGTGTGTATTTATGAGAACGAGGGGGTGGGGGTGTGTGTATTTATGAGAACGAGGGGAGGGTGGGGTGTGTATTTTGAAAACGAGGGGGTGGGGGTGTGTGTATTTATGAGAACGAGGGGTGAGGGTGTGTGTGAGGGGGGTGTGTGTATTTATGAGAACCAGGGGGTGGGGGGTGTGTGTATTTATGAGAACGAGGGGGGTGGGGGTGTGTGTATTTTTATGAGAACCAGGGGGTGGGGGTGTGTGTATTTATGAGAACGAGGGGGTGGGGTGTGTGTATTTATGAGAACGAGGGTGGGGGGGTGTGTGTATTTATGAGAACGAGGGGTGGGGGTGTGTGTATTTATGAGAACGAGGGGGGTGGGGGTGTGTGTGTATTTATGAGAACGAGGGGGTGGGGTGTGTATTTAGTATTATGAGAACGAGGGGTGGGGGTGTGTGTATTTATGAGAACGAGGGGGGGTAGAGTGTGTGTATTTATGAGAACGAGGGGGGGGTATTTATGGAGAACAATTAGGGTGTGTGTGTATTTATGAGAACGAGGGGGGTGGGGGTGTGTGTATTTATGAGAACTAGGGGGTGGGGGTGTGTGTATTTATGAGAACGGGTGGGGGTGTGTATTTATGGGGTGTGTGTGTATTTATGAGAACGAGGAGGGTGGGGGTGTGTGTATTTATGAGAACGAGGGGGTGGGGTGTGTATTTATGAGAACGAGGGGGTGGGGGTGTGTGTATTTATGAGGGGGTGTGTGAACGACGGGGGTGGGGGTGTGTGTATTTATGAGAACGGGGGGTGGGGGGTGTGTGTATTTATGAGAACGAGGGGGTGGGGTGTGTGTATTTATGAGAACGAGGGGTGGGGGTGTGTGTATTTTAGGGGGTGGAATTTTGAGAACGGGGTGGGGTGTGTGTGTATTTATGAGAACGAGGGTGTGGTATTTATGAGAACGAGGGGGTGTGTGTATTTATGAGAACGAGGGGGTGGGGGGTGTGTGTATTTATGAGAACGAGGGGGGGGGTGTGTGTATTTATGAGAACGGGGGTGGGGGTGTGTGTATTTATGAGAACGAGGGGTGGGGGTGTGTGTATTTATGAGAACGAGGGGGTGGGGGTGTGTGTATTTATGAGAACGAGGGGTGGGGGTGTGTGGGGGGGGGGTGTATTTATGAGAACGAGGGGTGGGGGTGTGTGTATTTATGAACGAGGGGGGGGTGAGAACTAGGGGGTGGGGGGTGTGTGTATTTATGAGAACGAGGGGGTGGTATTGGGGGTGTGGTATTTATGAGAACGAGGGGTGGGGTGTGTGTATTTATGAGAACGAGGGGTGGGGGTGTGTGGTATTTATGGGGTGGGGGGTGTGTGTATTTATGAGAACGAGGGGTGGGGGTGTGTATTTATGAGAACAGGGGGTGGGGGGTGTGTGTATTTATGAGAACGAGGGGGGAGGGGGTGTGTATTTATGAGAACGAGGGGGTGGGGGTGTGTGTATTTATGAGAACGAGGGGTGGGGTGTGTGTATTTATGAGAACGAGGGGGGTGGGGGTGTGTGTATTTATGAGAACGAGGGGGGTGGGGGTGTGTGTATTTATGAGAACGAGGGGGTGGGGTGTGTGTGTATTTATGAGAACGAGGGGGGTGGGGTGTGTATTTATGAGAACGAGGGGTGGGGTGTGTATTTATGAGAACGAGAGGGTGGGTGTGTGTATTTATGAGAACGGGGGGGGGGTGTGTATTTATGAGAACTAGGGGTGGGGGTGTGTGTATTATGAGAACGAGGGGGTGGGGTGTGTGTATTTATGAGAACGAGGGGGTGGGGTGTGTGTATTTATGAGAACGGGGGGTATTTATGAGGAACGAGGGGGTGGGGGTGTGTGTTTATGAGAACGAGGGGGTGGGGGTGTGTGTATTTATGAGAACGAGGGGTGGGGGGGTGTGTGTATTTATGAGAACGAGGGGGTGGGGGGGTGTGTGTATTTATGAGAAGAGGGTGGGGGAGGGTGGTATTTATGAGAACGAGGGGGGTGTGTGTGTATTTATGAGAACGAGGGGGTGGGGTGTGTGTATTTATGAGAACGAGGGGGTGGGGGGTGTGTATTTATGAAACGAGGGTGGGGGGTGTGTGTATTTATGAAAACGCAGGGGTGGGGGTGTGTGTGTATTTATGAAAACGCAGGGGGTGGGGGGGTGTGTATTTATGAGAACGAGGGGGGTGGGGGTGTGTGTATTTATGAGAACGAGGGGGGTGGGGTGTGTATATTTATGAGAACGAGGGGAGGGGTGTGAGAACGAGGGGGGGGGGTGTGTGTATTTATGAGAACGAGGTGGGGTGTGTGGAACTAGAGGGGGTGGGGTGTGTGTATTTATGAGAACGAGGGGGTGTGGGGGTGTGTGTATTTATGAGAACGAGGGGGTGGGGGGTGTGTGTATTTATGAGAACGAGGGGGTGGGGTGTGTGTGTGTATTTATGAGAACGAGGGGGTGGGGGTGTGTGTGTATTTATGAGAACGAGGGGGTGGGGGGTGTGTGTATTTATGAGAACGAGGGGTGGGGTGTGTATTTATGAGAACGAGGGGGGTGGGGGTGTGTGTATTTATGAGAACAGGGGGTGGGTGTGTGTATTTATGAGAACAGGGGGTGGGGGGTGTGTGTATTTATGAGAACGAGGGGTGGGGTGTGTGTATTTATGAGAACGAGGGGGTGGGGTGTGTGTATTTATGAGAACGAGGGGTGGGGTGTGTGTGTATTTATGAGAACGAGGGGGGGGGGGTGTGTGTATTTATGAGAACGAGGGGGGTGGGGTGTGTGTATTTATGAGAACGAGGGGGGGGGGTGTGTGGGGGTGGGGTGTGTGTATTTATGAGGAGGGGGTGGGGTGTGTGTATTTATGAGAACGAGGGGGGGGTGTGTGTATTTATGAGAACGAGGGGGTGGGGGTGTGTGTATTTATGAGAACGGGTGTGTGTGTATTTATGAGAACGAGGGGTGGGGTGTGTGTATTTATGAGAACGAGGGGTGGTATGAGGAGAGGGTGGGGGTGTGTATTTATGAGAACGAGGGGGGGGGGTGTGTGTATTTATGAGAACGAGGGGGTGGGGGGTGTGTGTATTTATGAGAGAGAACGAGGGGGGGTGTGTGTATTTATGAGAACGAGGGGGTGGGGGTGTGTGTATTTATGAGAACGAGGGGGGGGTGGGGGTGTGTGTATTTATGAGAACGAGGGGGTGGGGGTGTGTGTATTTATGAGAACGAGGGGGTGGGGGTGTGTGTATTTATGAGAACGAGGGGGTGGGTGTGTGTATTTATGAGAACGAGGGGGGGGGGTGTGTGTATTTATGAGAACGAGGGGGTGGGGGTGTGTGTATTTATGAGAACGAGGGGGTGGGGTGTGTGTATTTATGAGAACGAGGGGGTGGGGGGTGAGAACGAGGGGGTGGGGTGTGTGTATTTATGAGAACGAGGGGTGGGGGGTGTGTGTATTTATGAGAACGAGGGGGGGGGGGTGGGGGGTGTGTATTTATGAGAACGAGGGGGTGGGGGTGTGTGTATTTATGAGAACGAGGGGGTGGGGGGTGTGTGTATTTATGAGAACGAGGGGGTGGGGTGTGTGTATTTATGAGAACGAGGGGGTGGGGTGTGTGTATTTATGAGAACGAGGGGGTGGGGGTGTGTGTATTTATGAGAACGAGGGGGTGGGGGTGTGTGTATTTATGAGAACGAGGGGTAGTGTGTGTATTTATGAGAACGAGGGGTGGGGGTGTGTGTATTTATGAGAACGAGGGTGGGGGGGTGTGTATTTATGAGAGGGTGGGGTGTGTGTATTTATGAGAACGAGGGGGTGGGGAGTGGGTGTGTGTATTTATGAGAACGAGGGGGTGGGGGGTGTGTGTATTTATGAGAACTAGGGGGGGGGTGTGTGTATTTATGAGAACGAGGGGGGGGGGTGTGTGTATTTATGAGAACGAGGGGTGGGGTGTGTGTATTTATGAGAACGAGGGTGGGGTGTGTGTATTTATGAGAACGAGGGGGTGGGGGTGTGTGTATTTATGAGAACGAGGGGGTGGGGTGTGTGTATTTATGAGAACGAGGGGGGTGGGGGTGTGTATTTATGAGAACGAGGGGGTGGGGGGTGTGTGTATTTATGAGAACGAGGGGGTGGGGGGTGTGTATTTATGAGAACTAGGGGGTGGGGGTGTGTGTATTTATGAGAACGAGGGGGTGGGGTGTGTGTATTTATGAGAACGAGGGGTGGGGTGTGTGTATTTATGAGAACGAGGGGGTGGGGGTGTGTGTATTTATGAGAACGAGGGGGTGGGGTGTGTGTATTTATGAGAACGAGGGGGTGGGGTGTGTGTATTTATGAGAACGAGGGTGGGGGGTGTGTATTTATGAGAACGAGGGGGTGGGGGGTGTGTGTATTTATGAGAACGAGGGGGTGGGGGTGTGTGTATTTATGAGAACGAGGGGGTGGGGGGTGTGTGTATTTATGAGAACGGGTGTGTGTATTTATGAGGGGGGGGGGGTGTGTGTATTTATGAGAACGAGGGGTGGGGTGTGTGTATTTATGAGAACGAGGGGGTGGGGGTGTGTGTATTTATGAGAACGAGGGGAGGGGGTGAGAACGAGGGGGTGTGTGTATTTATGAGAACGAGGGGGGGGGGGGGTGTGTGTATTTATGAGAACGAGGGGTGGGGGTGTGTATTTATGAGAACGAGGGGGGGGTGTGTATTTATGAGAACGAGTGGGGTGGGTGTGTGTATTTATGAGAACGAGGGGGTGGGGGTGTGTGTATTTATGAGAACGAGGGGGTGGGGGGTGTGTGTATTTATGAGAACGAGGGGGTGGGGGTGTGTGTATTTATGAGAACGAGGGGGGTGGGGGTGTGTGTATTTATGAGAACCAGGGGGTGGGGGGTGTGTGTATTTATGAGAACGAGGGGGTGGGGGTGTGTGTATTTATGAGAACGAGGGGGTGGGGGTGTGTGTATTTATGAGAACGAGGGGGTGGGGGTGTGTGTATTTATGAGAACGAGGGGGTGGGGGGTGTGTGTATTTATGAGAACGAGGGGGTGGGGGTGTGTATTTATGAGAACGAGGGGGTGTGGGGTGTGTGTATTTATGAGAACGAGGGGGTGGGGGGTGTGTGTATTTATGAGAACGAGGGGGTGGGGGTGTGTGTATTTATGAGAACGAGGGGTGGGGGTGTGTGTATTTATGAGAACGAGGGGGTGGGGGGTGTGTGTATTTATGAGAACGAGGGGGTGGGGGGGTGTGTGTATTTATGAGAACGAGGGGGGGGGTGTGTGTATTTATGAGAACGAGGGGGTGGGGGTGTGTGTATTTATGAGAACGAGGGGGTGGGGGGTGTGTATTTATGAGGGGTGGGGTGTGTGTATTTATGAGAACGAGGGGGTGGGGGTGTGTGTATTTATGAGAACGAGGGGGTGGGGGGTGTGTGTATTTATGAGAACGAGGGGGTGGGGGGGGTGTGTATTTATGAGAACGAGGGGGTGGGGGGGTGTGTGTATTTATGAGAACGAGGGGGTGGGGGGTGTGTATTTATGAGAACGAGGGGGTGGGGGTGTGTATTTATGAGAACGAGGGGGTGGGGGGGTGTGTATTTATGAGAACGAGGGGGTGGGGGTGTGTGTATTTATGAGGAGGGGGGTGTGTGTATTTATGAGAACGAGGGGGTGGGGGGGGGGTGTGTGTATTTATGAGAACGAGGGGTGTGGGGGTGTGTGTATTTATGAGAACGAGGGGGTGGGGGGGTGTGTGTATTTATGAGAACGAGGGGGTGGGGGGTGTGTATTTATGAGAACGAGGGGGGGGGTGTGTGTATTTATGAGAACGAGGGGGGTGGGGGGTGTGTGTATTTATGAGAACGAGGGGGTGGGGGGTGTATTTATGAGAACGAGGGGGTGGGGGGTGTGTGTGTATTTATAAGAACGAGGGGGTGGGGGTGTGTGTATTTATGAGAACGAGGGGGGTGGGGTGTGTGTGTATTTATGAGAACGAGGGGGTGGGGTGTGTGTGTATTTATGAGAACGAGGGGTGGGGTGTGTGTATTTATGAGAACGAGAGGGGTGGGGTGTGTGTGTATTTATGAGAACGAGGAGGGTGGGGTGTGTGTATTTATGAGAACTAGGGGGGTGGGGTGTGTGTATTTATGAGAACGAGGGGGTGGGGTGTGTGTGTATTTATGAGAACGAGGAGGGTGGGGTGTGTGTATTTATGAGAACTGGGGGGTGGGGTGTGTGTGTATTTATGAGAACGAGAGGAGGGTGTGTGTGTTTAACTGATGAGAAAAACAGGTTTCATGTTTTACCCTAACTGCCACTTTTTTATCTTTATTTAACTAGTCAGTTAAGACGGCCCAGGAACAGTGGGTTAACTGGTCTAGGAACAGTGGGTTAACTGGTCTAGGAACAGTGGGTTAACTGGTCTAGGAACAGTGGGTTAACTGGTCTAGGAACAGTGGGTTAACTGGTCTAGGAACAGTGGGTTAACTGGTCTAGGAACAGTGGGTTAACTGGTCTAGGAACAGTGGGTTAACTGGTCTAGGAACAGTGGGTTAACTGGTCTAGGAACAGTGGGTTAACTGGTCTAGGAACAGTGGGTTAACTGGTCTAGGAACAGTGGGTTAACTGGTCTAGGAACAGTGGGTTAACTGGTCTAGGAACAGTGGGTTAACTGGTCTAGGAACAGTGGGTTAACTGCCTGTTCAGGGGAACAGTGGGTTAACTGCCTGTTCAGGGGAACAGTGGGTTAACTGCCTGTTCAGGGGCAGAACTACAGATTTGTACCTTGTCAGGGGGTTTGAACTTGCAACCTTCCGGTTACTAGTCCAAAGCTCTAACCACTAGGCTACCCTGCCGCCCCATATCATTATGCATGTTTCCTTCCTGCCATATCTCCAGACCAATCACAGCTAGGCCTTTGGATATGAGCCAATCAGCCAATCAATGCAGCATTGTATTGTACAGTGAACAATGTGTTGTATTGACTAGAAGGGTCAAGTTAAATTCAATGTGTTGTATTGACTAGAAGGGTCAAGTTAAATTCAATGTGTTGTATTGACTAGAAGGGTGAGTATCAGTGACAGGTTTTTGTGTAATACATAGGCAGAACATTTAGAAAATGAGAGAACAAGCTCTTCTAAATTTAATTTACAAATAAATTATAATTATACAACAACCGATTTTAAATGAATTTGCCCATGGAGTTTAGAGGATGCAATATATATATATTTATTTATTTAATTTCACCTCTATTTAACCAGGTAGGCTAGTTGAGAACACCTTTATTTAACCAGGTAGGCTAGTTGAGAACACCTTTATTTAACCAGGTAGGCCAGTTGAGAACACCTTTATTTAACCAGGTAGGCTAGTTGAGAACACCTTTATTTAACCAGGTAGGCCAGTTGAGAACACCTTTATTTAACAAGGTAGGCTAGTTGAGAACACCTTTATTTAACCAGGTAGACTAGTTGAGAACACCTTTATTTAACCAGGTAGGCTAGTTGAGAACACCTTTATTTAACCAGGTAGGCTAGTTGAGAACACCTTTATTTAACCAGGTAGGCCAGTTGAGAACACCTTTATTTAACCAGGTAGGCTAGTTGAGAACACCTTTATTTAACCAGGTAGGCTAATTGAGAACACCTTTATTTAACCAGGTAGGCTAGTTGAGAACACCTTTATTTAACCAGGTAGACTAGTTGAGAACACCTTTATTTAACCAGGTAGACTAGTTGAGAACACCTTTATTTAACCAGGTAGGCTAATTGAGAACACCTTTATTTAACCAGGTAGGCTAGTTGAGAACACCTTTATTTAACCAGGTAGACTAGTTGAGAACACCTTTATTTAACCAGGTAGACTAGTTGAGAACACCTTTATTTAACCAGGTAGGCTAGTTGAGAACACCTTTATTTAACCAGGTAGACTAGTTGAGAACACCTTTATTTAACCAGGTAGACTAGTTGAGAACACCTTTATTTAACCAGGTAGGCTAGTTGAGAACACCTTTATTTAACCAGGTAGACTAGTTGAGAACACCTTTATTTAACCAGGTAGACTAGTTGAGAACACCTTTATTTAACCAGGTAGGCTAGTTGAGAACACCTTTATTTAACCAGGTAGACTAGTTGAGAACACCTTTATTTAACCAGGTAGACTAGTTGAGAACACCTTTATTTAACCAGGTAGACTAGTTGAGAACACCTTTATTTAACCAGGTAGGCTAATTGAGAACACCTTTATTTAACCAGGTAGACTAGTTGAGAACACCTTTATTTAACCAGGTAGGCTAATTGAGAACACCTTTATTTAACCAGGTAGGCTAGTTGAGAACACCTTTATTTAACCAGGTAGACTAGTTGAGAACACCTTTATTTAACCAGGTAGACTAGTTGAGAACACCTTTATTTAACCAGGTAGGCTAGTTGAGAACACCTTTATTTAACCAGGTAGACTAGTTGAGAACACCTTTATTTAACCAGGTAGACTAGTTGAGAACACCTTTATTTAACCAGGTAGACTAGTTGAGAACACCTTTATTTAACCAGGTAGACTAGTTGAGAACACCTTTATTTAACCAGGTAGGCTAGTTGAGAACACCTTTATTTAACCAGGTAGACTAGTTGAGAACACCTTTATTTAACCAGGTAGACTAGTTGAGAACACCTTTATTTAACCAGGTAGGCTAGTTGAGAACACCTTTATTTAACCAGGTAGGCTAGTTGAGAACACCTTTATTTAACCAGGTAGGCTAGTTGAGAACACCTTTATTTAACCAGGTAGGCTAGTTGAGAACAAGTTCTCATTTACAACTGCGACCTGACCAAGATAAAGCAAAGCAGTGTGACACAGACAACAACACAGAGTTACACATGGAGTAAACAATAAATAAGCCAATAACACAATAAAACAAGTCAATGACACAGTAGAAAAAAATAAAGTCTATATACAGTGTGTGCAAAAGGCATGAGGAGGTAGGCAATAAAAAGGCCACAGGAGTGAATAATTACAATTTAGCAATATAATACAATGATATAATATAGGTTACCCTTGGATGCACAACGGGACCTGGGAGGCTCACGGGAATCCACAGTAGACCCACTCTATCTATGATCCAGTTTTCAATGCATTACTTCTTGTATTATTTCCCCACCAAAAATAGTTTAGCACTGTAATTTAATTTTTTTTTTTTTTTTAAACTGCAAAATTATCTTTACGCCATGGAAACATTTGTACTGTTACCGAAAATTTGCTTTAAAACTGCAAATGTTCTCTCTGTCCCTTGGCAACATGTGTAGAAGTGTAGGAAATTAACATGAAAACTACAAAATTCTCTCTCCAATTTGAAGAGGGGAGGGGTGCTTTAAAATGTCCTTTCCCAGGCCCCAGACTTTAAGATGTCCTTTCCCAGGCCCCAGACTTTAACATGTCCTTTCCCAGGCCCCAGACTTTAACATGTCCTTTCCCAGGCCCCAGACTTTAACATGTCCTTTCCCAGGCCCCAGACTTTAACATGTCCTTTCCCAGGCCCCAGACTTTAACATGTCCTTTCCCAGGCCCCAGACTTTAACATGTCCTTTCCCAGGCCCCAGACTTTAAAAAGAATACTCCGGTACACATTAGGGTGCCGGGATCGTGTACTAGCTAGTCCTAAAGAGGACTCTGCTACACCTTCTGGGTGTCATAGGGCTATAGGGCCAGTTTGGGCTGCTTCAGACACCAGTCAGCCTGGCCTACAGACCTTCTGGGTGTCGTAGGGCTATAGGGCCAGGTTGGGCTGCCTCAGACACCAGTCAGCCTGGCCTACAGACCTTCTGGGTGTCGTAGGGCTATAGGGCCAGGTTGGGCTGCCTCAGACACCAGTCAGCCTGGCCTACAGACCTTCTGGGTGTCGTAGGGCTATAGGGCCAGGTTGGGCTGCCTTAGACACCAGTCAGCCTGGCCTACAGACCTTCTGGGTGTCGTAGGGCCAGTTTGGGCTGCCTCAGACACCAGTCAGCCTGGCCTACAGACCTTCTGGGTGTCGTAGGGCTATAGGGCCAGTTTGGGCTGCCTCAGACACCAGTCAGCCTGGCCTACAGACCTTCTGGGTGTCATAGGGCCAGGTTGGGCTGCCTCAGACACCAGTCAGCCTGGCCTACAGACCTTCTGGGTGTCATAGGGCCAGGTTGGGCTGCCTCAGACACCAGTCAGCCTGGCCTACAGACCTTCTGGGTGTCGTAGGGCTATAGGGCCAGGTTGGGCTGCCTTAGACACCAGTCAGCCTGGCCTACAGACCTTCTGGGTGTCATAGGGCCCATGTTGGACTGCCTCAGACACCAGTCAGCCTGGCCTACAGACCTTCTGGGTGTCATAGGGCCCATGTTGGACTGCCTCGGGCACCAATCAGCCTGGCCTACAGACCTTCTGGGTGTCATAGGGCCCATGTTGGACTGCCTCAGACACCAGTCAGCCTGGCCTACAGACCTTCTGGGTGTCATAGGGCCCATGTTGGACTGCCTCAGACACCAGTCAGCCTGGCCTACAGACCTTCTGGGTGTCATAGGGCCCATGTTGGACTGCCTCGGGCACCAGTCAGCCTGGCCTACAGACCTTCTGGGTGTCATAGGGCCCATGTTGGACTGCCTCAGACACCAGTCAGCCTGGCCTACAGACCTTCTGGGTGTCATAGGGCCCATGTTGGACTGCCTCGGGCACCAATCAGCCTGGCCTACAGACCTTCTGGGTGTCATAGGGCCCATGTTGGACTGCCTCAGACACCAGTCAGCCTGGCCTACAGACCTTCTGGGTGTCATAGGGCCCATGTTGGACTGCCTCAGACACCAGTCAGCCTGGCCTACAGACCTTCTGGGTGTCATAGGGCCCATGTTGGACTGCCTCGGGCACCAATCAGCCTGGCCTACAGACCTTCTGGGTGTCATAGGGCCCATGTTGGACTGCCTCGGGCACCAATCAGCCTGGCCTACAGACCTTCTGGGTGTCATAGGGCCTATGTTGGACTGCCTCAGACACCAGTCAGCCTGGCCTACAGACCTTCTGGGTGTCATAGGGCCCATGTTGGACTGCCTCGGGCACCAGTCAGCCTGGCCTACAGACCTTCTGGGTGTCATAGGGCCTATGTTGGACTGCCTCGGGCACCAATGAGCCTGGCCTACAGACCTTCTGGGTGTCATAGGGCCTATGTTGGACTGCCTCGGGCACCAATCAGCCTGGCCTACAGACCTTCTGGGTGTCATAGGGCCCATGTTGGACTGCCTCGGGCACCAATCAGCCTGGCCTACAGACCTTCTGGGTGTCATAGGGCCCATGTTGGACTGCCTCAGACACCAGTCAGCCTGGCCTACAGACCTTCTGGGTGTCATAGGGCCCATGTTGGACTGCCTCAGACACCAATCAGCCTGGCCTACAGACCTTCTGGGTGTCATAGGGCCTATGTTGGACTGCCTCGGGCACCAGTCAGCCTGGCCTACAGACCTTCAGGGTGGATCTGGCTATCCTCTATCAAGTGTGTCTCTACAGCCAAGACCCCTGGGACAAACTGGCTTAACTAACCCTAACCCTAGCTATCTCCAACCCTAGCTATCTCTAACCCTAGCTAACTCTAACCCTAGCTAACTCTAACCCTAGCTATCTCCAACCCTAGCTATCTCTAACCCTAGCTAACTCTAACTTATTGACAGGTATGTTCTCCTAGCTAACTCTAACCCTAGCTAACTCTAACCCTAGCTATCTCCAACCCTAGCTATCTCCAACCCTAGCTAACTCTAACTCTAGCTAACTCTAACCCTAGCTAACTCTAACCCTAGCTATCTATAACCCTAACCCTAGCTAACTCTAACCCTAGCTAACTCTAACCCTAGCTAACTCTAACCCTAGCTATCTCTAACCCTAGCTATCACTAGCTAACTCTAACCCTAGCTAACTCTAACCCTAGCTATCACTAGCTAACTCTAGCCCTAGCTAACTCTAGCCCTAGCTAACTCTAGCCCTAGCTAACTCTAGCCCTAGCTAACTCTAGCCCTAGCTAACTCTAGCCCTAGCTAACTCTAGCCCTAGCTAACTCTAGCTCTAACTAACTCTAGCCCTAATTAACTCTAGCCCTAACTCTAACTAACCGTAACTTGGAGAGGAGTAGAAGGTGCTCAACTAAGGTGAGATGAGGTTCAACCTGGCCACATCTACATCATGTTTATTACGGTACACTGGAAACCAAAACAAACTGTTTCTGTCAGTTTGTTAGCGGTTTGTTGCATTTCCTGTCTACTGACAACAGCTACAGGGTCAACAACACATGTCAACACAGGAAGAGCCACCCGTAGGAGTCAGACATAACAGTCGTATACAACAATACCAAGCACAGATATACTGAGTGGACAAAACATTAGGAACACCTACTCTTTCCACGACATAGACTGACCAGGTGAATCCAGGTGAAAGCTATGATCCCTTATTGATGTACCTTGTTAAATCCACTTCAATCAGTGTAGATGAAGGGGAGGAGTCAGGTGAAAGGTCTTTTTAAGAGTTGAGACAATTGAGACATGGATTGTGTTCGTGTGCCATTCAGAGGGTGAACGGGCAAGAAATCAATATTTAAGTGCCTTTTAAATGGGGTATGTCAAGAACTGCAACGCTGCTGGAGTTTTCACGCTGAACAGTTTCCTGTGTGTTTCAAGAACGGTCCACCACCCAAAGGACATCCAGCCAACTGGACACAACTGTGGGAAGTATTGGAGTCAACATGGACCAGTATCCCTGTGGAAGGCTTTCAACACCTTGTAGAGTCCCTGTGGAAGGCTTTCAACACCTTGTAGAGTCCCTGTGGAAGGCTTTCAACACCTTGTAGAGTCCCTGTGGAAGGCTTTCAACACCTTGTAGAGTCCCTGTGGAAGGCTTTCAACACCTTGTAGAGTCCCTGTGGAAGGCTTTCAACACCTTGTAGAGTCCCTGTGGAAGGCTTTCAACACCTTGTAGAGTCCCTGTGGAAGGCTTTCAACACCTTGTAGAGTCCCTGTGGAAGGCTTTCAACACCTTGTAGAGTCCCTGTGTAACACTTTCAACACCTTGTAGAGTCCCTGTGTAACACTTTCAACACCTTGTAGAGTCCCTGTGGAACACTTTCAACACCTTGTAGAGTCCCTGTGGAACACTTTCAACACCTTGTAGAGTCCACGACCTGACAAGTTGAGGATGTTCTGAGGGCTAAAGTGGAGGAGGGGTGTTCCTCATGTTTTGTATACACTCATTGTAGTTCACAGGAGTGAACAACATTTCTTTTCAAGCTAATGTTGATTGATCTTCATGAGAAGACCAGTATTTATGGTTTCCAGGTTTCTCATTTTAATGTATTCATACATTTATTTGGGTCGTTTTTAGTTTTTCTATTCCAGTTATTTTGACTTGAGTTGTATGAGAAGTGTTCAGTATTTAGGAAGTTGTTCATTAATGTCCTATTTATATTTATATTTTGTGAATCTTTTTTTTTTTTTTTGATGTTGAGACAGTTATTTATTGGTCGGCCAGTCCTCGGGTCGCTCTTCTTAAATACTTCATGTCTTCACATTAATGCATACTACTTGCTTCAAGTATACTTCCAGGATAAGAACACAGTGTGTTTTTAAAAGTGTTGTTCATGAAAATAAATGTGACATAATGTTTCTTGTTTCCTTATTATTGTCCTCTGCCTCAGTGTCAGATGTAAATATCCTGTTGTGATAGCGACACTGGGGGACATCTATCTAGATGTTGTATTGAATACACTGTTACCTATGGAGGTTCCTGTCAGGGGGACGTTGTTCCAATGTCCTCAATGTCCTGGACTGCTGCTGGAGAATCTCACACACACACACACACACAGATTCTCACACACACACACACACACACACACACACACACACACACACACACACACACACACACACACACACACAGAGAGATTCTCACACACACACACACAGAGAGATTCTCACACACACACACACACACGGAGAGATTCACACACACACACACGGAGAGAGTTACATACTGTATATATACACACACACACACACAGAGAGTCACACACATGGAGAGATTCACACACACACACGGAGAGAGTCACATATATACACACACACACACAGACATGGAGAGAGTCACACACACACACGGAGAGATTCACACACACACACGGAGAGAGTCACATATATACACACACACACACACAGACATGGAGAGAGTCTCACACACACACACGGAGAGATTCACACACACAGGGAGAGAGTCTCACACACACACACGGAGAGATTCACACACACACACGGAGAGAGTCACATATATACACACACACACACAGACATGGAGAGATTCACACACACACACGGAGAGAGTCACATATATACACACACACACACAGACATGGAGAGATTCACACACACACACACACGGAGAGAGTCTCACACACACACACGGAGAGATTCACACACACACACACGGAGAGAGTCTCACACACACACACACGGAGAGAGTCTCACACACACACACACGGAGAGATTCACACACACACACACGGAGAGAGTCTCACACACACACACGGAGAGATTCACACACACACACGGAGAGAGTCACATATATACACACACACACACAGACATGGAGAGATTCACACACACACACACGGAGAGAGTCTCACACACACACACGGAGAGATTCACACACACACACACGGAGAGAGTCTCACACACACACACGGAGAGAGTCTCACACACACACACACGGAGAGATTCACACACACACACACACGGAGAGAGTCTCACACACACAGACACGGAGAGAGTCTCACACACACACACACGGAGAGAGTCTCACACACACACACACGGAGAGATTCACACACACACACACACGGAGAGATTCACACACACACAGACACGGAGAGAGTCACACACACACACACGGAGAGAGTCTCACACACACACACGGAGAGATTCACACACACACACACACGGAGAGAGTCTCACACACACACACACGGAGAGAGTCTCACACACACACACACGGAGAGAGTCTCACACACACACACACGGAGAGATTCACACACACACACACACGGAGAGAGTCTCACACACACACACACGGAGAGATTCACACACACACACACACGGAGAGAGTCTCACACACACACACGGAGAGATTCACACACACACACACACGGAGAGTCACACACACACACACGGAGAGATTCACACACACACACACACGGAGAGAGTCTCACACACACACACGGAGAGATTCACACACACACACACACGGAGAGATTCACACACACACACACGGAGAGATTCACACACACACACACGGAGAGATTCACACACACACACACACGGAGAGAGTCTCACACACACACACGGAGAGATTCACACACACACACACACGGAGAGATTCACACACACACACACGGAGAGATTCACACACACACACACGGAGAGATTCACACACACACACACACGGAGAGAGTCTCACACACACACACGGAGAGATTCACACACACACACACACGGAGAGATTCACACACACACACGGAGAGATTCACACACACACACACGGAGAGATTCACACACACACACACACAGAGAAATTCACACACACACACACACACACGGAGATTCACACACACACACACGGAGAGATTCACACACACACACACACGGAGAGAGGGGGAGTGGTCTCACACACACACACGGAGAGATTCACACACACACACACACGGAGAGATTCACACACACACACACGGAGAGATTCACACACACACACACACGGAGAGAGTCTCACACACACACGGAGAGATTCACACACACACACACACGGAGAGATTCACACACACACACACGGAGAGAGTCACACACACAGAGAGAGTCACACACGCATGGAGAGAGTCACACACACACACACGGAGAGAGTCACACACACAGAGAGAGTCACACACGCATGGAGAGAGTCACACACACACACACACACACACACAGAGAGAGTCACACACACAGAGAGAGTCACACACACACAGAGTCACACACACACACACACACAGAGAGAGTCACACACACACACAGAGAGTGGAGAAGCTATAGATTAGATGAATTCGGAGTACTATTTTCAAAATGTCACATACTATAAAAGTACAAAATGTTGCATACTATTTGGTACTATAGTGGGAGTTTCTAAACACGGCCAGTGTGTTTCAGGGCTTTCTGTCTGATATCACTTTATCCTAGTTTCCAGTGGTCTGTTACTCCTGTCAGCATGTAGAGGGTTAATGTGACTGACAACACAGGGGAGTGGTCTGTTACTCCTGTCAGCATGTAGAGGGTTAATGTGACTGGATGACAACACAGGGGGAGTGGTCTGTTACTCCTGTCAGCATGTAGAGGGTTAATGTGACTGACAACACAGGGGGAGTGGTCTGTTACTCCTGTCAGCATGTAGAGGGTTAATGTGACTGACAACACAGGGGGAGTGGTCTGTTACTCCTGTCAGCATGTAAAGGGTTAATGTGACTGGATGACAACACAGGGGAGTGGTCTGTTACTCCTGTCAGCATGTAGAGGGTTAATGTGACTGGATGACAACACAGGGGAGTGGTCTGTTACTCCTGTCAGCATGTAGAGGGTTAATGTGACTGACAACACAGGGGGAGTGGTCTGTTACTCCTGTCAGCATGTAGAGGGTTAATGTGACTGGATGACAACACAGGGGGAGTGGTCTGTTACTCCTGTCAGCATGTAGAGGGTTAATGTGACTGGATGACAACACAGGGGGAGTGGTCTGTTACTCCTGTCAGCATGTAGAGGGTTAATGTGACTGGATGACAACACAGGGGGAGTGGTCTGTTACTCTGGTCTATAGTAGTACCACTATATAGGGAATAGGGCTCTGGTCTATAGTAGTACCACTATATAGGGAATAGGGCTCTGGTCTATAGTAGTACCACTATATAGGGAATAGGGCTCTGGTCTATAGTAGTACCACTATATAGGGAATAGGGCTCTGGTCTATAGTAGTACCACTATATAGGGAATAGGACTCTGGTCTATAGTAGTACCACTATATAGGGATTAGGGCTCTGGTCTATAGTAGTACACTATATAGGGATTAGGGCTCTGGTCTATAGTAGTACCACTATATAGGGATTAGGGCTCTGGTCTATAGTAGTACACTATATAGGGAATAGGGCTCTGGTCTATAGTAGTACCTCTATATAGGGAATAGGGCTCTGGTCTATAGTAGTACACTATATAGGGAATAGGGCTCTGGTCTATAGTAGTACCACTATATAGGGAATAGGGCCCTGGTCTATAGTAGTACCACTATATAGGGAATAGGGCTCTGGTCTATAGTAGTACCACTATATAGGGAATAGGGCTCTGGTCTATAGTAGTATCACTATATAGGGAATAGGGTGCCATTTGGTACACAATCCAAGTTGTGTGATTTACTCACTAAAAACAAATGTTTCTACATAGTGCCCAATGAGGGTTCTTTGGCTTGTAACCATAGCAGAACCCTTTTATTGTAGAACCCTTTTTATTCTATAAAGAACCCTTTGAAGAACAATACAGGGGGCTTGTTGAAATTCCATGTGGTTTGATTGTGTTAATTAACAAGTTGAAATTCCATGTGGTTTGATTGTGTTAATTAACAAGTTGAAATTCCATGTGGTTTGATTGTGTTAATTAACAAGTTGAAATTCCATGTGGTTTGATTGTGTTAATTAACAAGTTGAAATTCCATGTGGTTTGATTGTGTTAATTAACAAGTTGAAATTCCATGTGGTTTGATTGTGTTAATTAACAAGTTGAATCAGGAGTACTAGCTCTAGAACTGGCCGGGGGGTTGCACGAAAAGAGTTGTGAGGAAACCACGCCCCTAACATATAGGCCGCCGCCCCGATTATTTAAATGTTCACTAAAAGAGTTGTGAGGAAACCACGCCCCTAACATATAGTAATAGGCCGCCGCCCGATTATTTAAATGTTCACTAAAAGAGTTGTGAGGAAACCACGCCCCTAACATATAGGCCGCCGCCCCGATTATTTAAATGTTCACTAAAAGAGTTGTGAGGAAACCACGCCCCTAACATATAGGCCGCCGCCCCGATTATTTAAATGTTCACTACAAGAGGAAAGAACACCTTTGTGAACTGAAAAGAACCATCGAAGAGCTCAAATGGTTCTTTTAGTCATTATGGTTCCACATAGAACCCTCACCCTTCCCAAAGAACCCTTGAGGAACCCTCTTTTCTTAGTGTGTGGTAGTTTAGCGGCTACAGACTAAACACAGCTGGTTGTGTAGTATTGTGTTTTAAACACGTCGCAGCTCTCATCACTTGTAACTAAGCCTGTAAACATGTACACAACAACATCCGTGTTCTCCAGGGTTACTGGGGATTAGAATCAGACAAGCAGAAGGGATCAGGGAGTTGTGTTTCATTCCCACAGGAGAAGAGGAGGGAGCTTGTGATGTAATGACATTTCCATTCTGTCTCTCTCTCTCTGTCTCTCTCTGCCTTTTTCTCTCTCTCTGTCTCTCTCTCTCTCTCTCTCGCTCCTTCTCTATATATCTCTCTGTCTCTCTCTCTCTCTGTCTCTCTCTCTCTGTCTCTCTCTCTCTCTTTCTCTCTCTGCCTTTGTCTCTCTCTGCCTTTTTCTCTCTCTCTGTCTCTCTCTCTCTCTCTCGCTCCTTCTCTATATATCTCTCTGTCTCTCTCACTCTTTGGCTCTCTCTCTCTGACTCTCTCTCTCTCTGGCTCTCTTTCTGTCTTCCTCTGCATCCTCTCCACTGTGTGTCTTCCTGTAGCTCCCTGATCAGTGTGTGTGGCACTCCTCTGTGTGTGTGTCAGGGCGTGCCTTTCTGTCTCTCTCTCTCTCTACCGTGTGTTTGCGTGCTAAGGCAGAGAGAGGGGAGACGGACTGCCAGCTGATCCTGTCAGCAGAAAGACAGACCAGTGCAACAATGCAAGTCTGACAGCCACCATCTTCCCTCCTCCACCATGGCCCCTGGCCTCAGCTCGGATACAGGGACCAATCTTCATCCCAAATATCACCCTATTCTCTTTATAGTCCACTGCTTTTGACCAGGGCCCATAGAGAATAGGTTAAAAAGTAGTGCACTACATATGGAATAGGGTATTTGTATTGTATTGTGGATCTCCGTTAGCTTCTGCCAAGGCTGTCCTCTTGGGATGTATACCACGTTGTTTTCTATTGGTCAACAAATCATTGTGTAGGAAGCAGGAACAAGGTGAATTGCTACAACACATGACCTCCTCACAGGACCAACTCACAGGACCAACTCACAGGACCAACTCACAGGACCTCATCACAGGACCTCCTCACAGGACCTCCTCACAGGACCTCCTCACAGGACCTCCTCACAGGACCAACTCACAGGACCTCCTCACAGGACCAACTCACAGGACCTCCTCACAGGACCTCCTCATTGGACCAACTCACCCCATTGTGTTTCAGGAAGTCAGAAGGAAACATTGAGGGACATTGTGTCAGGAATGGAAAATCATTATGTAGTTTGGTTCAACTTTGACCTGTCTTGTTGGGATCCCAGTGTTACAGGTTAGGTACTCCCTCACATGTTGACTGATTGAATAAACACTGAACAAAAATGTCCCAGTTCTTCGAATGCCTGCACACTCACCAGATATATCACCCATTGAGCATGTTTGGAATGCTCTGGATCGACGTGTACCAACAGAGTGTTCCAGTTCCCGCCAATATCCAGCAACTTCGCACAGCCATTGAAGAGGAGTGGGACAACATTCCACAGTCAACAGCCTGATCAACTCTATGTGAAGGAGATGTGTCGCACTGCATGAGGCAAATGGTGGTCACACCAGACACTGACTGGTTTTCTGATTCACACCCCTACCCTTTTTAAGGTATCTGTAACCAACAGATGCACATCTGTATTCCCAGTTATGTGAAATCCATAGATTAGGGCCTCATTTATTTATTTCAATTGACTGATTTCCTTATATGAACTATAACTCCGTAAAATCTCTGACATTTTTGCACGTTGTGTTTATCTGTTTGTTCAGTACATTTGATCCTTCAAAGGAGAAGGCTGCTCCAGCCAGAGACAACATTCCATAGGCTTGTTCAGGTTATCCTCTTAATAAACCCAGGGTAACAACATTCCATAGGCTTGTTCAGGTTATCCTCTTAATAAATAAACCCAGGGTAACAACATTCCATAGGCTTGTTCAGGTTATCATCTTAATAAACCCAGGGTAACAACATTCCATAGGCTTGTTCAGGTTATCCTCTTAATAAACCCAGGGTAACAACATTCCATAGGCTTGTTAATGTTATCCTCTTAATAAACCCAGGGTAACAACATTCCATAGGCTTGTTCAGGTTATCCTCTTAATAAACCCAGGGTAACAACATTCCATAGGCTTGTTCAGGTTATCCTCTTAATAAACCCAGGGTAACAACATTCCATAGGCTTGTTCAGGTTATCCTCTTAATAAATAAACCCAGGGTAACAACATTCCATAGGCTTGTTCAGGTTATCCTCTTAATAAACCCAGGGTAACAACATTCCATAGGCTTGTTCAGGTTATCCTCTTAATAAACCCAGGGTAACAACATTCCATAGGCTTGTTCAGGTTATCCTCTTAATTAATAAACCCAGGGTAACAACATTCCATAGGCTTGTTCAGGTTATCCTCTTAATAAATAAACCCAGGGTAACAACATTCCATAGGCTTGTTCAGGTTATCCTCTTAATAAACCCAGGGTAACAACATTCCATAGGCTTGTTCAGGTTATCCTCTTAATAAACCCAGGGTAACAACATTCCATAGGCTTGTTCAGGTTATCCTCTTAATAAACCCAGGGTAACAACATTCCATAGGCTTGTTCATGTTATCCTCTTAAACCCAGGGTAACAACATTCCATAGGCTTGTTCAGGTTATCCTCTTAATAAACCCAGGGTAACAACATTCCATAGGCTTGTTCAGGTTATCCTCTTAATTAATAAACCCAGGGTAACAACATTCCATAGGCTTGTTAACAAGCCTATGGAATGTTGTTACCCTGGGTTTATTAAGATGATAACCTGAACAAGCCTATGGAATGTTGTTACCCTGGGTTTATTAAGATGGTAACCTTAACAAGCCTATGGAATGTTGTTACCCTGGGTTTATTAAGATGATAACCTGAACAAGCCTATGGAATGTTGTTACCCTGGGTTTATTAATTAAGATGATAACCTTAACAAGCCTATGGAATGTTGTTACCCTGGGTTTATTAAGATGATAACCTGAACAAGCCTATGGAATGTTGTTACCCTGGGTTTAAGATGGTAACCTTAACAAGCCTATGGAATGTTGTTACCCTGGGTTTAAGATGATAACCTTAACAAGCCTATGGAATGTTGTTACCCTGGGTTTAAGATGATAACCTTAACAAGCCTATGGAATGTTGTTACCCTGGGTTTATTAATTAAGATGATAACCTTAACAAGCCTATGGAATGTTGTTACCCTGGGTTTATTAAGATGATAACCTTAACAAGCCTATGGAATGTTGTTACCCTGGGTTTATTAAGATGATAACCTGAACAAGCCTATGGAATGTTGTTACCCTGGGTTTAAGATGGTAACCTTAACAAGCCTATGGAATGTTGTTACCCTGGGTTTAAGATGATAACCTTAACAAGCCTATGGAATGTTGTTACCCTGGGTTTATTAAGATGATAACCTGAACAAGCCTATGGAATGTTGTTACCCTGGGTTTATTAATTAAGATGATAACCTTAACAAGCCTATGGAATGTTGTTACCCTGGGTTTAAGATGATAACCTTAACAAGCCTATGGAATGTTGTTACCCTGGGTTTAAGATGATAACCTGAACAAGCCTATGGAATGTTGTTACCCTGGGTTTATTAATTAAGATGATAACCTTAACAAGCCTATGGAATGTTGTTACCCTGGGTTTAAGATGGTAACCTTAACAAGCCTATGGAATGTTGTTACCCTGGGTTTATTAATTAAGATGATAACCTTAACAAGCCTATGGAATGTTGTTACCCTGTGTTTAAGATGATAACCTTAACAAGCCTATGGAATGTTGTTACCCTGGGTTTAAGATGATAACCTTAACAAGCCTATGGAATGTTGTTACCCTGGGTTTATTAATTAAGATGATAACCTTAACAAGCCTATGGAATGTTGTTACCCTGGGTTTAAGATGATAACCTTAACAAGCCTATGGAATGTTGTTACCCTGGGTTTAAGATGATAACCTTAACAAGCCTATGGAATGTTGTTACCCTGGGTTTAAGATGGTAACCTTAACAAGCCTATGGAATGTTGTTACCCTGGGTTTATTAAGATGATAACCTTAACAAGCCTATGGAATGTTGTTACCCTGGGTTTAAGATGATAACCTTAACAAACCCAGGGTAACAACATTCCATAGGCTTGTTCAGGTTATCATCTTAATAAACCCAGGATCCAAATCAAACCGATCAATGGTGACAAACCTGGGTCAGATATTTTAGACTCATGTGGGCTGTAGTTGAATTAGCAGGGAGCCAGTCAATGTACACACTGTCTGCACAGTGCATTACATAGGGAATAGACTGACGTATGGGACTGAGTTACGTCTCAAATGTGAATAAAGAGTGACACCGTAGATTATGCTTCCAAATCAACAGATCTCACGGTTATCCACTGGACACAGAGAGATTATTGTTTAGAAAGATTTGCATTTGAAGAAAAAAAATAAACATGTATTTTTCAAAAATGCCTTGCTACAGCAAAGGCACATTGTTAATGTGACAAACTCTCGCCAGGTGACGCCAACTGCCATGTTCATTATAGCTAGCAGTCGTCTGACAATAACCCATGAAATACAGTACAAGGCAAAAGTTTGGACACGCCCACTCGTCCATATTATGGCAAGAACAGCTCAGATAAACAAAGAGAAACGACAGTCCATCATTACTTTAAGACATGAAGGTCCGTCAATCCGGGAACATTTCAAGAACTTTGAAAGTTTCTTCAAGTGCAGTCGCAAAAACCATCAAGCGCTATGATGAAACTGGCTCTCACGAGGACCGCCAGAGGAAAGGAAGACCCAGAGTTACCTCTGCTGCAGAGGATAAGTTCATTAGTGTTAACTGTCTTTCATGAGGACCGCCACAGGAAAGGAAGACCCAGAGTTACCTCTGCTGCAGAGGATAAGTTCATTAGAGTTACCAGCCTCAGAAATTGCAGCCCAAATAAATGCTTCACAGAGTTCAAGTAACAGACAAAAATCTCAACATCAACTGTTCAGAGGAGACTGTGTGAATCAGGCCTTCATGGTCAAATTGCCGCAAAGAAAACACTACTAAAGGACACCAAGAAGAAGAAGAGACTTGGTTGGGCCAAGAAACACGAGCAATGGACATTAGACTGGTGGAAATCTGTCCTTTAGTCTGATGAGTCAAAATTTGAGATTTTTGGTTCCAACCGCCTTGTCTTTGTGAAATGCAGAGTAGGTGAACAGATGATCTCTGCATGTGTGGTTCCCACCGTGAAGCATGGAGGAGGAGGTGTGATGGTGTGGGGGTGCTTTGCTGGTGACACTGTCTGTGATTTATTTAGAATTCAAGGAACACTTAACCAGCATGAATACCACAGCATTCTGCAACGATACGCCATCCCATCTGGTTTGCGCTTAGTTGGACTATCATTTGTTTTTCAACAGGACAATGACCCCACATACCTCCAGGCTGTAAGGGCTATTTGACCAAGAAGGAGAGTGATGGTCTTTTACCAAATAGGGCTATCTTCTGAATACCACTCCTACCTTGTCACAACACAACTGATTGGCTCAAATGCATTAAGAAGGAAAGAAATTCCACAAATTATTGGACACCTGTTAAATGAAATGGTTCCCACCGTAAAGCATGGAGGAGGAGGAGGTGTGATGGTGTGGGGGTGCTCTGCTGGTGACACTGTCAGTGATTTATTTAGAATTCAAGTCACACTTAACCAGCATGGCTACCACAGCATTCTACAGCGAGTCTCACATTCTCTGCTTTCTCTTTGCTGGATGTGTGTGTGTGTGTGTGTGTGTGTGTGTGTGTGTGTGTGTGTGTGTGTGTGTGTGTGTGTGTGTGTGTGTGTGTGTGTGTGTGTGTGTGTCTGTGATGTCCTGTCCTGTGGCTGGTTGTGTGTGTGTGTGTGTGTGTGTGTGTGTGTGTGTGTGGATCAGATGTCCTCTCCTGTGGCTGGATTAACAGTAATCCTTGATATTCATCATCCAGGGATCACAGGCCAACTCATTAATAATCACTATCATCACACTCCTCCCTCTCACCCTCCCTCCCTCCCTCCCCCTCCCTCCCTCCCTCCCTCCCCCTCCCTCCCTCCCTCCCTCCCTCCCTCCCTCCCTCCCTCCCTCCCTCCCTCCCTCCCTCCCTGTCTGCCTGTCTGCCTGTCTGCCTGTCTGCCTGTCTGCCTGTCTCCCTCCCTGTCTGCCTGTCTGCCTGTCTCTCCCTGTCTGCCTGTCTCCCTGTCTCTGCCTGTCTCCCTCCCTCCCTGTCTGCCTGTCTGCCTGTCTGCCTGTCTGTCCCTGTCTGCCTGTCTGTCTGTCTGTCTGCCTCTCTGTCTGTTCTGTATTTCTCTCTCTCTCTCTGTGTGTGTGTGTTCTCTTCTCTTGCCTACACACCACGATCACACTAATCTACTGTTTTCAGCTTTTCACTAAGATCTCAAAGAACTTTGGTTTATATGTCAGTAACCTGGCTGATTGAAACCATGTCAGTAACCTGGCTGATGAAACCATGTCAGTAACCTGGCTGATTGAAACCATGTCAGTAACCTGGCTGATGAAACCATGTCAGTAACCTGGCTGATGAAACCATGTCAGTAACCTGGCTGATTGAAACCATGTCAGTAACCTGGCTGATGAAACCATGTCAGTAACCTGGCTGATTGAAACCATGTCAGTAACCTGGCTGGATTGAAACCATGTCAGTAACCTGGCTGATTGAAACCATGTCAGTAACCTGGCTGATTGAAACCATGTCAGTAACCTGGCTGGTTGAAACCATGTCAGTAACCTGGCTGATTGAAACCATGTCAGTAACCTGGCTGATGAAACCATGTCAGTAACCTGGCTGATTGAAAACATGGCTGATTGAAACCATGTCAGTAACCTGGCTGATTGAAACCATGTCAGTAACCTGGCTGGCTGATTGAAACCATGTCAGTAACCTGGCTGATTGAAACCATGTCATTAACCTGGCTGGATTGAAACCATGTCAGTAACCTGGCTGATTGAAACCATGTCAGTAACCTGGCTGGTTGAAACCATGTCAGTAACCTGGCTGATTGAAACCATGTCAGTAACCTGGCTGATTGAAACCATGTCAGTAACCTGGCTGGTTGAAACCATGTCAGTAACCTGGCTGATTGAAACCATGTCAGTAACCTGGCTGGTTGAAACCATGTCAATAACCTGGCTGATTGAAACCATGTCAGTAACCTGGCTGATTGAAACCATGTCAGTAACCTGGCTGATGAAACCATGTCAGTAACCTGGCTGATTGAAACCATGTCAGTAACCTGGCTGATGAAACCATGTCAGTAACCTGGCTGATGAAACCATGTCAGGAACCTGGCTGATGAAAACCATGTAGTTGTAGAATGCCAGAACATTGCCCTCACATCAGATAGCATCAGAGGTGAAAAAAGATGTAACGTTTTACTGGTACGGGACGCCCAAGTGCGTGCACGCATTTTAAAAAAATATACTACAACAAATGCAGGGTAGCCTACTCTGCTGACAAACAGATCAATAAACCCGACGTTGTCTGATCCATATAATCGGCCTACGAAAAGGAGTGCCTGAAATACAATATGACGTCCATCTAACCTGGAAAGGAAATGATTGTCCAAAAACAAACGAAAGTGGCAGTGACCCGAATGATAAAGACAGTGAATATGACACTCAACTGGAGATATGGCCCGTGTTCTCTGCCAACTCTCCGCTGGTGCCAATATGATACACTCTAACAAATGAAGGGTTTTTAACAAGGGTTCTTTGAAAAGATCCTAAAAGTTATTTGAAGAACTTAGAGTTCTTGGCACTGAAAATGGCCCCCAAAAGGTTCTTCCAAGAACCCTATAGGAGGTGGGGTTCATCGAGGAACCTCCTTAGTTGTTGGGGGTTCATGCAGGAATCTAACTGCCCAACTGCAACATTTGTAGTTGAATGTGAAAGGACAGCAGGTGCAGAAACTCAACTGAAACATTTAAAGATCTCCTCAGTTTAAGGTTTGTCCCTTGTATGATCTAAATTCATATTGTTTTATCATGATACCATCACATCTTTTCATGTTTGTGCAAATCTTTCTAAAACAGAAAATGGACACAATTCAACGGATATTGATGGGGTCAAATTGGGGTCATGATAGGAGCTTCACCAAATGTTTTATGTGTTATAATAATGGATTATTCTTATGTTGTTTTAATAGAAGGGGAGGGGTTATAAGACCCCTCCTCCACTACATTTATAGGGTCCTAGACTACAGATTAACAAACCAAAAATATGCATTATAAGGCTTAATATTGTTCCACTGTACTTTTCTAGTCTCTGCTTCTTTAAAAAAAAAAAACGGTCTGAGAAGATGTGTGAGTTCAAGGTGTCTGTGAGAAGAGCCTCAAAGATAAAGGAGATGCAGAGACACAGAACTCTGCAAGGAAGTGAAAGAGATAAGAGACAAGTCAGACATACCACTATAAATCAACTAGGGGAGTGGACATTTACTGCCGAGCCTTTAGATAACACCGAATCTCTTGTTTGTATAGCTGTGTATGCATGGGCTTGGTCTCATGAGTAGAAGGTAATGACATAGGCAGTTACATCACAGGTGGTTGACTGCGGCATAAGAAAAGCAACTTGGACTTTTCCTATTTTGCATAACTCAGGTGTGGTGACAGGTGTGCGCCATAACGAGTAGCCTGGTGACCTAGAGGCCCGGAGAGGGAGCACACATGACAATAAAGACGAGGGGACATACAAAAGTATGTCAGTAGGTATTGGTATGTTATGCAGATCACATTTATCATCCTCCCTTAGCCTTTACCATCCTCCCTTAGCCTTAATCATCCTCCCTTAGCCTTTATCATCCTCCCTTAGTCTTTACCATCCTCCCTTAGCCTTTACCATCCTTAGTCTTTATCATCCTCCTAGCCTTTCAGTCCATCCTCCCTTAGCCTTTTCATCCTCCCAGTCTTTACCATCCTCCCTTAGCCTTTACCATCCTCCCTTAGCCTTTACCATCCTCCCTTAGCCTTTATCATCCTCCCTTAGCCTTTAGCCTTTACCATCCTCCCTTAGCCTTTACCATCCTCCCTTAGCCTTTCCTCCAGCCCCATCCTCCTTAGCCTTTACCATCCTCCCTTAGCCTTTACCATCCTCCCTTAGCCTTTACCAGCCTTTACCATCCTCCCTTAGCCTTTACCATCCTCCCTTAGCCTTTACCATCCTCCCTTAGCCTTTACCATCCTCCCTTAGCCTTTACCATCCTCCCTTAGCCTTTACCATCCTCCCTTAGCCTTTACCATCCTCCCTTAGCCTTTACCATCCTCCCTTAGCCTTTACCATCCTCCCTTAGCCTTTACCATCCTCCCTTAGCCTTTACCATCCTCCCTTAGCCTTTACCATCCTCCC
>NW_024607937.1:0-42647 GCF_018296145.1 Oncorhynchus tshawytscha
CATTAGACAGAACATGAGGTCAGTACATTAGACACAACATGAGACAGAAACAGGAACAGACTCAGAGCAGAGACAGAAACAGACACAGACACAGACACAGAACAGACAGAAACAGACACAGACTCAGAGCAGAGACAGAAACGGGAACAGACTCAGAGCAGAGACAGATACAGACACAGATACAGACACAGACAGAAACAAACACAGACTCAGAGCAGAGACAGATACAGACAAAGACACAGACAGAAACAAACACAGACTCAGAGCAGAGACAGATACAGACACAGATACAGACACAGACACAGACTCAGACTCAGAGCAGACAGAAACAGACACAGACTCAGAGCAGAGACAGATTCAGACACAGACACAGACTCAGAGCAGAGACAGAAACAGACACAGACACAGACACAGACACAGACATAGACACAGAGTAGAGACAGATACAGACAAAACACAGACTCAGAGCAGACAGAAACAGTCACAGAGTCAGAGACAGATACAGACACAGACACAGACTCAGACTAGACAGAAACAGACAGACTCAAAATAGAGACAGATACAGATACAGACACAGACACAGACTCAGAGCAGAGACAGATACAGACACAGACACAGACTCAGAGCAGAGACAGAAACAGACACAGAGTCAGAGTAGAGACAGACACAGACACAGACTCAGAGACACAGACACAGACACAGACACAGACTCAGAGCAGAGACAGATACAGATACAGACACAGACACAGACTCAGAGCAGACATAGACACAGACAGAAACAGACACAGACACAGACACAGACTCAGAGCAGAGACAGATATAGACACAGACTCAGAGCAGAGACAGAAACAGACACGGACACAGACTAAGAGCAGAGACAGAAACAGACACAGACACAGACACAAACTCAGAGCAGAGACAGAAACAGACACAGACACAGACTCAGAGCAGAGACAGAAACAGACACAGACTCAGAGCAGAGACAGAAACAGATTCAGACTCAGTGCGGAGACAGATACAGACTCAGGTGCAGAGACAGACATAGAGACAGACTCAGACTCAGTAGAGTAGAGAGATACAGATACAGACACGGACACAGAAATAGACTCCGACTTAGAGCAGAGACAGAAACAGACTTAGGGGCAACGATCGGACCAGTTGTTGGACATTGTTGGAGATGTCTGAGGCCATATATGCTGCGCCACATATGACCAAGAAGGTCAAGTTTGACAGAGGTGAGATGGAGGAGAGGATTGTGGATATCTATGTCAGTGCAGACACCCTGAGAGACAGTGATTTTATTTTATTTGATTAGGATCTCTTTTAGTCCCCATTTGGACTAATCTTCCAAGAGTCCTTAAACATTAAAATACAATTTATAATACGAACACATTTTCACATTTAACACACTATTACAAACATACACAATACTAGCATAATGACCCAATAAATACTCAATCTAAAAAAATATTGATTCTTCATCTCCTATAATCCCACAACATTTCTATATACTATGTTTAAATGTATATATTGAAAGGTTTCTATTTGCTCAGTTAAATTATTCCATGTCTGTATTGCTCTAAATCGAAATGTTCTTTTGCCTATTTCTCTTTTCTGTCTGGATAACGCATAGATGGTGGACAATCTATTCCTAGTATTTACGGAATGTCTGTCTCTTACCAACTGAATACCGTTGTAAATAGAACTTGGTCGTTTTAAATGATGTATATTATCAAATAAAATAAGCATGTTTTTTTCAATTACCTTGTCAATTGATGACCAACCAAGAACACTGCGCATGACTGCAACAGAAGAACCATATCTCCACCTTAAAACAATCCTTGCTGCTTTGTTCTGTGCATTCTGCAGCCTCCTAACTTCACTTGATGATGCATTTCCCCAGACCACAGAACAGTAGTTCACCTGTCTCTCAATTAATGCTTGTGTTATTTGCTGAATCATTTTCCCTGGTAAATATTTAGCTATCCTTCTGATTATGCATGCTGTTTTACTATTTTTTTTTAACATAGATTAGTTATTTGAGACGACCATGATAAGCAGTTGTCTAGCTGCACTCCCAATAGTTTGGTTTCTGCCACTTCTTCAATTTGTACTCCTCCCATACTTAATTGTATCCCATGCTGTTTTGGCCTTTTCCTAGTTGAACAGTGTTGGTAAAATTATGATTAAATGACTGAACAAATCATTTTAAATGGAACTGTAACTAAGTAAAACTTATACTCTGTTTTATTATATCTGATTAACAATATGAGTTCATACGATGGGATTGTGTGACACAGCCAAGGAGTAATTAAAGTTAATGAACACCATTCCAACTAGGAAGAAACTAATGGGTTGTGGACTGTGTAATCACACAAGGTCGTTAACCTATGGTTGAACCTACAGAAACAGTGAGTGCATTCCTAGGTTTTCTGTTAATTAGAACTGTCAGCTCAGTGGTGATCGATAATGTTGAGGGGTCAAAAGTTACCTGGGAGTGTGTTAGTAAGTTAGAATGAACTTTTCACCTCACTTTGTCCCGGTCGAGGGGAGGGGATTCTGTTAAAGCAATGAAATGATGTCATGATCTGTATATAAACTGTTGCTTGTGGTTAAGTGGCAGCGCGCTCCGAGAATACATTCTGTTACCTATTATTAAAAAGACTGGTCTCCATCTATTTTATGCAAACAAGAATCCTACAAATTCTCATAAAATAGATGAAGGGTTTTCAATTAATGAAAGCACATTGGCATAATTAAATTACAGTAACAACAGACCAACATAACTTTGGTTTTCTTGTTGTTTAAAACAAGTTTGTTTTGGCAAACCCACTTCCTGATATTCTCCAAATCTCCTTGTAAAGCCTGCTGTACCTGTTGAAACGATTGTCTTGTTGCATAAATTGTAGTATCATCTGCAAATATAGTAGATTGAGTTTCAACCAAGGCATAGGGAAGGTTGTTGGTATATATTAAATAAAGAAGTGGCCCATGGCAGCTGCCCTGCGGTATTCCACAGTTTAACAAATTAGGGGAAGAAAAATATCCATTAATACAGGTGGACTGTTTCCTGCCAGTTATATATGACTGTACCAATTCAATGCTAACTCCTTAAAACCATAATGCATTAATTTTGTCAAAATTATTTCATGATCCACTAAATCAAATGCTGCACTGAAATCTAAAAATAGTACACCTACAAATGTGCCATTATCCATAGCATTGAGCCACTGATCAGTCAAGTCAACTAATGCAGTGGTAGTGGAATGGTTTTTGCGATAAGCATGCTGATTGGCTGTAATCGGACCAGCACCAAGAGAGAAGAGACAGCAGACACTGTTCCTAATAATGGACCAGGAGACCAGCAAACAGGTAACACACATACACACACACACACACACAAACACACACACACACACACACACTCTTGTACAGCTAACCCAGCTACAGACTGAGAGAGATTTTATTAGCGGTAGGCCTACCAGTCTCATTGAGTAAAGCTACAGTAATACATTTATCTCATACACTCTATAGTGTGTTTGTATTCTTTCGTTAAATCTTCAGTGTGATATTATGGCTGAACTCAAATGGACTGGTTGATAAAATACAAGTATTTATGGGAAAGTTTGAAAGGGGTATTTTGTTCTTAAATGATATTGTAATGGTAGAGTTATGTCCTTCATGGAGTTATCAAAATTGTACGGGAAGGTCTGCTCAATCCAAGAGTACAACCAATTGATTACAGCATTACCCCAAAAATGGAGAAGGCAGTTGGCAGCGAGAGGAGGTCGTGGACTGGTCTGTCTGCCCAATATAAAGGATCAAAACTGGCAGGGGAATAAAAATAGCATAAATAGGAAAGTATACCAGTTTCATTTGAGGACCAAGATGTTGACAACTGTGTAATACAGATTGCAAAATAGTTGGGAAGAGATTTTTGATGTTGTCATAATCGTCAATAGGAACGGACCAAGGCACAGCGTGAATTGAGTTCCACATACTTTATTACACCGTGAAACTACAAAAAACAAGAAACATAACACAAACGTGAAAAGCAAAACGCTAACAGTGCTCAAAACGCTACAGAAACCCAGCCTAAAACCCCAAACAAACAATATCCCACAACGCAGGTGGGAACAAAGGACAACTTAATTATGATCCCCAATTAGAGACAACGATAATCAGCTGCTTCTAATTGGAAACCATACAAAATACACCAACATAGAAATAACAATACTAGAACACCCCCTAGTCACGCCCTGACCTAAAACACTATAGAGAACCCCGAGGGCTCTCTATGGTCAGGGCGTGACAGATGTTCCGATTTCATGGTGCAGGGTGTATGAGTTGATATATAAAACAACACAAGATTCAAGACTTCGTGCTTTTCAGTTAAAATTATTATATAGAATTCTTGCCACCAACAAAATGTTGAATATTTGGGGCATAAAATCATTGATGCTGTGCAGATTTTGTTGTCAGGATAATGGAATCAATAGACCATTTATTTTGGTATTGCCGTCAGGTAGCCTGTTTCTGGTCTCAGTTTCAGGAATGGCTGAAAATGCATAGCATTGATCTAAAATTTACCCTGGAAATAGTACTGTTAGGAGATCTGGAGAGACCGGGTCAGTCAATCACTAATATACTAATACTCTTAGTAGAAGTATTTATCTTCAACACGCAATCTGTAGATTCTATTAGATTAGATAGATTGAGATTGTATGTTAAACATCATAGTATAGTTGAAAGATATGTGTTGCGAGGGACACGAAGTGGGTTGCCAGCAGAGATAGATGGGATGGGCGGAGGGTTGGTATGTGGAATTGGAGACAAGTGGGAGTGGAGTTGCTGTGTGAGAGAGAGAATGATGGTCAAAAGATAAAGGAAAAAAAGTCAAAATAAAAGTACATTTGAATGACACTAAGTGGCAGTGATTTTACAACTAATGCCTGTTTGCCTGAGGCTGATGCCGTGCAGGTGTTTGTACACATGCATATACACACACTCTCATTCAAATAAACACATACAAGAACACACACATACATGTAATAGTGCCAGACATGCACACAAATATATAAAGTAGGCATTGCTGTTATGATTTCAGTTGTCCTTGATGTTCTTTGTTTTAAATGTATAATTGTGAGAGAGAGAGAGAGAGAGAGAGAGAGAGAGAGAGAGAGAGAGAGAGAGAGAGAGACAGAGAGAGACAGAGAGAGAGAGAGAGAAAGAGAGAGAGAGAGAGAGAGAGAGAGAGACAGAGAGAGAGAGAGAAGGGTGTTGTTTTGTGTTCATCACTGATTGTCTGGTATAGCATCCGTGATTTGTATCATTGATTGGACAGTCTATTTAGTTTATGATCAGGTGATATGGTGGTTCTATTTCTGTTGTATTTAGAGATGCTACTCCTTGAGATAAATGTCAGCTTCAACTGAGAACAAGTGTTTTTATAAAAATAATTAAACATAACATTTGGCGAACGAGTTTGTCTGAAAGTATTTCTGCATCAACCCTACCTCCACCAGAGCAGTTCTTGCCTCATGCTTATGAACCAACAATCCCCTGGGACACATGGAAGTTGTTGTTTGAGACGTACATGCTAGCTACCGGACTTGATGTGGTTAGCCCTGAGAGGAAAAGGGCCATTCCACTGTCTCAGCGCCGAGGGCCTGCACATTTTCCAAATGCTTGGGGAAGCAAACACATATGATGCACCTGTTTAACTTTTGGATGGACATTTGGGCAAAGAAACAGAGTTTCAAAAAAGCTTCCCATGTGGAATCAGCAGCTCACTCTGCAACTAAGATCTCTGAGGGACAGACACGTCACTCAGACAGTGACATGAGTGCCTCATTGCAGTTGATGACAACCCATGCATGTCAACGGTGTGCCAACTGTCGTTCCAATAGACAGTTCACTTGTCCCTGACTGTCCCGCTCATGGACAGACATGTAGACGATATCAGAAACCAAACCATTTGGCAAAGTGGTGTAGGTCATCTCCAGCCCATCCCCCTGTGCACCACCGCTCATGGAAACACCCCCTGCTGTCATTCATACTGTTGGCTCGAACCCGGCTGCGTTTTCCACTTACCTGGGTGACTCCTGCATTCTTCTCATGCTAGACACAGGAACAAAGGTGTTGCTCCTCAACATGACTACCTACAAGCAGTCCTTGTCCCACCTGCCCCTCCAGCCTCCCAGCCTTAGCCTGTACGGATATGGGCGCTCAGTGATTGATGTAGTCAGCTTTATACACTCTCCTGTGCAGTATGACAACAAGGCCCTCACTCAGTTCCCTTTCCACATCACACGGCAGGGCACTAATATCTTAGGTCTATACATGTTCACCAGCCTGGGGTTCTCTCTATTGGACAACATTGGCTCAACAATCCTGCACGTCACCTCCACGTTGCAAGAGCAATGGCCCAACCTCTTCAACGGCGTATTTGCCATGACAGCGTTCACACAGAAGCCCCTCCTCGACCCTATGATGACTCCTGTCATTCCAGTCATGGAAGTCGTCCATCGTGTCCCAGAACCGACATCTGCTTCGCATCTTGCCTCATTTCTGGGAATGGTGGGTTACAACATGCTCTTTCTGCCCCAGTATTCAGCCATCACTTCCCCTCTGCATCAGCTGTTGAAGAAGGAGGTGTACTTGGCCTGGACACCCACTTTAACCTCACCAGCCCAACTCTGGTCACCTGTGACACATCAATCACAGCAGTGGGAGTGGTCCTCTCTCAAATTCAGGACCTTGGTGGTCAGTTGTCATGGTCACAGTCTCTCAGGTTGTGTGACTGGTAATGATGTCACTAGATGAGTTCCAGACATTTCTCAGTAACGGGTTTTATAAAAAAGGTTGTGGCAGATTCGTGCATCATAATTTCTATAGAATGAACTATAAAATCTGAATCATTTTCTGGTATTTTCCCCACACTAATGTTTGAGTCCCTCTTGAATGTATCACTAGCCACTTTAAACAATGCCACTTTATATAATGTTTTCATACCCTACATTACTCATCTCAGATGTATATGCTGTACTCTATACCATCTACTGCATCTTGTCAACTTGATGTAATGTATGTTTTTATACATTTTTATGTACATATTCGTATTCATTGCTTTACACTTGTGTTTATATGGTAGTTGTTGTGAAATTGTTAGGTTATATTACTTGTTAGATATTACTGCATGGTCGGAACTAGAAGCACAAGCATTTCGCTACACTCGCATTAACATCCGCTAACCATGTGTATGTGACAAATACATTTGATTGGATTTTGATTTGAAGGTGTGACACAGTCATCATCAGGCTGAGTTTAGCGTAAACCACAACCAACACAAACAACCTGACAAAGATAAATGTAATTCAGTTTCCCAGATGTAACTATGCAGGTGTCATCATTACTGTATAAGGTATTAATTATAATTTGCATCTATTAAATATATTGTGTTTTATAGTAGTGTCAAAGCAACCTAGGGTATAGACAGTAGATACTATAAGAGTAAGCCTGTGGATAGACAGTAGATGATATGACAGTTAACCTGTGGATGGACAGTAGATGTTATGACAGTTAACCTGTGGATGGACAGTAGATGTTATGACAGTTCATCTGTGGATAGACAGTAGATGTTATGACAGTTAACCTGTGGATATACAGTAGGTTTTTTGACAGTTCATTGCCACCCTATGACCTCTGTTGTCTCTGCTAGTTGACATGATGGCTGCTGAAAGCTTGCTTCATTACCAAGTCCCACCCTCTCTCTCCTTCAACCCCACTCATGACATTGGCCACGTTCCAGTTGGATTACATTGAAGTCACCTGCCAGATCTCACAATGCCTGGATTGGTGTTTAACACATGAGATGATCACATCATGTTGTACAGTAACCTTATTTGTTGACGCGTGCAACTCAACTGCAATATAGTTGGCCTGGAACAAGACAGCTCATTCCTCATTGTGGTTGATAGATTGAGTTCTGACCTCACAGATACAGGAAGCTACTAACCCTGCTACTGCTCTCCCTCCCTCCCTCCGATCTCACTCTGACAGCCACAGTTTCCTCTTCTCTCTCTGGTTAGCCAGCCTACTTGTAACTCTTTAGGCTCAAGTTTTTTCAAAGCCATGAGTAAGTGTTACTTCTCTGTAAAATTATGTCTAATGATTCATTTGAAAGTCAACAATAGGTTTGGCTATATGTGCATGTACAGTGGCTTGCAAAAGTTTTCACACCCCTTGGTATTTTAGCTATTTTTATTGCCTTACAACCTGAAATTAAAATAGATTTTTTGAGGGGGTTGTATTATTTGATTTACACAACATGCCTACCATTTTGAAGATGCAAAATATTTTATTATTGTAAAACAAACAAGAAATAAGACAAAAAAATGGAAAACTTGAGCATGCATAACTATTCACCCCCCAAAGTCAATACTTTGTAGAGCCACCTTTTGCAGCAATTACAGCTGCAAGTGTCTTGGGGTATGTCTCTATAAGCTTGGCATATCTAGCCACTGGGATTTTGGCCCATTCTTCAAGGCAAAACTGCTCCAGCTCCTTCAAGTTGGATGGATTCCCCTGGTGTACAGCAATCTTTAAGTCATACCACAGATTCTCAATTGGATTGAGGTCTGGGCTTTGACTAGGCCATTCCAAGACAGTTAAACGTTTCCCCTTAAACCACTTGACTGTTGCTTTAGCAGTATGCTTAGGGTCAATGTCCTGCTGGAAGGTGAACCTCTGTCCCAGTCTCAAATCTCTGGAAGACTGAAACAGGTTTCCCTCATGAATTTCCCTGCATTTAGCACCATCCATCATTCCTTCAATTCTGACAAGTTTCCCAGTCCCTGCCAAAGAAAAGCATGCCCACATCATGATGCTGCCACCACCATGCTTCTCGGGGTGATGAGAGGTGTTGGGTTTGTGCCAGACATAGCGTTTTCCTTGATGGCCAAAAAGCTCAATTTTGTCTCATCTGACCAAAGTATCTTCTCCATATGTTTGGGGAGTCTCCCACATGCCTTTGGGGAACACCAAACGTGTTTGCTTATTTTTTTCTTTAAGCAATTATTTCTGGCCACTCTTCCATAAAGCCCAGCTCTGTGGAGTGTACGGCTTCTAGTGGTCCTATGGATGGATACAAAATTCTCCACTGTCGAGCTTTGCGGCTCCTTCAGGGTTATTTTTGGTCTCTTTGTTGCCTCTTTGATTAATTCCGTCCTTGCCTGGTCCATGAGTTTTGGTGGGTGGCCCTCTCTTGGCAGGTTTGTTGTGGTGCCATATTTTTTCATTTTTTAATAATGGATTTAATGGTGCTCCGTGGGATGTTCAGAATTTCGGATATTGTTTTATTTTTTTATTATTATTATTATTTTATTTATTTATTTTTTCTCCCCAATTTTGTGGTGTCCAATTGTTGTAGTAGCTACTATCTTGTCTCATCGCTACAACTCCAGTACGGGCTTCGGTATAGACGAAGGTTGAAAGTCATGCGTCCTCCGATACACAACCCAACCTAGCCACACTGCTTCTTAACACAGCGTGCATCAGCCGCACCAATATGTCGGAGGAAACACCGTGCACCTGGCAACATTGGTTAGCGCGCACTGCGCCCGGCCCGCCACAGGAGTTGCTGGTGCGCGATGAGACAAGGACATCCCTACCGACCAAGCCCTCCCTAACCCGGGCTGGTGGGAGTCATATCATGTATTATATTATCACACTAAGGCTGGTGGGAGTCATATCATGTAGTATATTATCACACTAAGGCTGGTGGGAGTCATATCATGTATTATATTGTCAAACTAAGGCTGGTGGGAGTCATATCATGTAGTATATTATCACACTAAGGCTGGTGGGAGTCATATCATGTAGTATATTATCACACTAAGACTGGTGGGAGTCATATCATGTATTATATTGTCAAACTAAGACTGGTGGGAGTCATATCATGTATTATATTGTCAAACTAAGGCTGGTGGGAGTCATATCATGTATTATATTATCACACTAAGGCTGGTGGGAGTCATATCATGTAGTATATTATCAAACTAAGGCTGGTGGGAGTCATATCATGTATTATATTATCACACTAAGACTGGTGGGAGTCACATGGTGGCCAGTGTTTCTAACCCACTGTGATAAAGAGTTTCACTATCATACAGTATGTCAAGGTATGTTTGTAATCATTAAGGACTAGAGAGTCTTTCAGAAGAAAAATAAACTGAGTGGAGCTAAACAGACAAATTCCTAGAGGAAACCCTGGTTCAGTCTGCTTTCCACCAGACTCTGGGAGATGAATAAACCTTTCAACAGGACAATAACCTAAAACAGAAGACCAAATATACACTGGAGTTGCTTTCCAAGAAGACAGTCAATGTTCCTGAGTGGCCAAGTTACAGTTTTGACTTAAATCTACTTGAAAATCTATGGCAAGACCTGAAAATGGTTGTCTAGCAACGATCAACAACCAATTTGACAAACTTAAAGAATTTTGATAAGAATAATGGTCACGTTGCACAATCTAGGTGTGGAAAGCTCCTAGAGATTTACCAGGAAATACTCACAGCTGTAATCGCAGCCAAATGTGCTTCTACAAAGTATTGACTTAAGAGGTGTGAATACTTATGTAAAATCTATATTATATTTCATTTTCAATACATTTGCAAACATTTCTAAAAATATGGGGTATTTTGTATAAATATAAAAATATATTTACTGTATTTTACATTTAGTCTGTAAATTTCTGCTGTAGTCCAACCTGGTCCCACTTTCTGAAGGCACTGTATGTTAAGATGGATGCTCTAATTGTCAGTCTCCTAAATGACTAAAATGTAAGTGTAATAGTAAATAATGTATTGTGTAACTTGAGTCATTTTTATTGTAAATAAGAATAGAATTCCACGATTAAAGATAATCATGAATGAATTGTGAATAATGATGAGTGAGAAAGTTACAGAGGTATAAATATCATACCCCCCCCCCAAAATGCTAACCTCCCCTATTATTGGTAATGGTGAGAGGTTAGCATGTCTTGGGGGTATGATATAAAATGCTAACCTCCCTATTATTGGTAATGGTGAGAGGTTAGCATGTCTTGGGGGTATGATATAAAATGCTAACCTCCCCTATTATTGGTAATGGTGAGAGGTTAGCATGTCTTGGGGGTATGATATAAAATGCTAACCTTCCCTATTATTGGTAATGGTGAGAGGTTAGCATGTCTTGGGGGTATGATATAAAATGCTAACCTCCACTATTATTGGTAATGGTGAGAGGTTAGCATGTCTTGGGGGTATGATATAAAATGCTAACCTCCACTATTATTGGTAATGGTGAGAGGTTAGCATGTCTTGGGGGTATGATATAAAATGCTAACCTCCCCTATTATTGGTAATGGTGAGAGGTTAGCATGTCTTGGGGGTATGATATAAAATGCTAACCTCCCCTATTATTGGTAATGGTGAGAGGTTAGCATGTCTTGGGGGTATGATATAAAATGCTAACCTTCCCTATTATTGGTAATGGTGAGAGGTTAGCATGTCTTGGGGGTATGATATAAAATGCTAACCTCCCACTATTATTGGTAATGGTGAGAGGTTAGCATGTCTTGGGGGTATGATATAAAATGCTAACCTCCCTATTATTGGTAATGGTGAGAGGTTAGCATGTCTTGGGGGTATGATATAAAATGCTAACCTCCCTATTATTGGTAATGGTGAGAGGTTAGCATGTCTTGGGGGTATGATATAAAATGCTAACCTTCCCTATTATTGGTAATGGTGAGAGGTTAGCATGTCTTGGGGGTATGATATAAAATGCTAACCTCCCTATTATTGGTAATGGTGAGAGGTTAGCATGTCTTGGGGTATGATATAAAATGCTAACCTCCCTATTATTGGTAATGGTGAGAGGTTATGTCTTGTGGGTATGATCCTTTAACTTTCTCACTCAACATTATTTACCATTCATTAAATTAAAGGTGACATTCTGTACAGTCCCCACATATGAAACATTTGATCTCCAATAGAAAACGCTGGCGTGTAGAACCAAATGAAAAGTTGTTGCTTCACTGTCAAAAATAAATACGTATGGGAGTGTACGTGAGATAAGAAAAGACAGTATGTCATGTCACAGCCTTTAATAGTGACAGGTCACAATGGTACAGTAAGGGTGTGGCGTCATTGTAAACATCGTTGATATTAAGCATCTCAATCATATCACGTGAAAGGGAAGGAGTTCCCATAGCTTGTTTGGTGACCCGTTATTCTACTCACAGAACCAAGGTCACATCCATAGCCCAGCATTTTCATGTCTGTATTTATTCAAATGGAATACAACTGGAGAGTAACTTCAAAAGATACTCATAGCATCTCTGAATCTTTGTGACATTCCTCCTCCAGACCTGATTGGGTGTTAGAAGGCTCCATTACAGCTGCTTCCCTTTGTCACGTTTCCTGTTAGGACCGGCCTGAATCCCAGACGATAAATCTTCCTGAGTTAAAGAGTTACAACGGTCAACAGAATCATCTTAAATGGGATTTTCTTACATTTGCTTGTCTTTATTAATATTGCAGGTCTTCCGGTGTGACCATGCTGAATAAGAGGTTAGACACCACAGTGTATTTCACAACAGGAGGATTTCAAACCAAACCAAATAGAAGGGAAGTTGTACCCTCTAAATAATCACACTCTCTATCCACCACATTTACATGTGTACTACATTTAGTGTGTATACTTTATACGCTTTATACATTAGGTGAAGTAGTCAAATCAAGGGCAGGTATTTATGACATAAGCTACTGAAAGAATGTTCATGCTAGTGTTGAAGAGCAGCATGATTGAAGTTGGGCTGAATGCTGCACCTGTTGAGACAGGTCTGAGGGTGTTGGGGCTGGGTCTTGTTCTGCCCATGTTGAGGCTGGGCCTGGTTCTCCCCATGTTGAGGCTGGGCTGGGTGTGTTGATGTTGGGCCCAGTGCTGCCCCTGTTGTGGCTGGGCTCGGGGTTGTTGATGTTGGGCCAAATGCTACCCCTTTCGAGGCAGGTGTGTGAGGGTTGAGGCTGGGCTGGGGGTTTTGAGACTGGGCCTGGTACTACCCCTGTTGAGGCTGGGCTGGGGGTTTTGAGGCTGGGCCTGGTACTACCCCTGTTGAGACAGGTCTGAGTGTTTGGAGGCTGGTCCAGGTGCTGCCCCTGTTTAGGCTGGGGCTGATGCTGGTGGCCCTGTTAGGCCCTGTGTGCTGGGGCCTCCCGCTCTATTGCCCTGTAGGGTGAAAGGAACCGTACACATAAATAGCAACACAAGAATATAGATGGTGAGAGTAAGCAGTACCTGAACATATAGAAGAGCATGTAGGCACTCCGGGCTCTGGTCCTCAGCACAGTGGCTTCATTGGACATTGACACCTGGCTGTCGTTACAGCAGAACCAGTTCCCACTGGCATGCAATATGTCACTAATGTAGTGCCCTGTAGAACAAGGAAGACAGACTAGAGGTCAAGGGTCAGGCTATTGTGGGTAATAGAGTGTTTTGTAACAGTTAAACAGGTCATTTGGGAGGTATTTTATCTGTTACATGTGTCAAGTTTTGAAATCAGAGATAAACAAATACACATGGCATATAATTAGGCATGCCTCTCCATTCTTTTCAATTAAATTGAGCAAACTCTAAACATATTGCAGTGCTTGTTGGGATGACACTTCACTCTGAAGCCTGCAGCCTTGCTAGCTTGGTCGAAATGGCTGTTGGAGGGTCTAATTATCCCCTACCCCAGGGTTCCCCAAATGGCGCCCCTGCGGGACAAAGTTGGCCCAAGGGTGATTTTATTTGGCCCCCTATGTTTTCTGACCAAACAAAACATAATTGTTAAAAGACTGTAAAAACACCAGCAAATCAGCTCCAAGGGATTTTCCTTTTTGAAATCTGTTTCAAAGTATTCCCACGCACAATAAAGAGACATATGTGGTTGTACACAAATGTAAGCAAGGTTTGAAATGAGTCAAATATTATATCTGTTTGGCCTTCCTACAGTATATTTGCAGTCTACAAATGATTTGTAATTTTGTTCCACACCCCTTCCCATCTGGCTAAGAAAAAAACTGGACCCGAGGCTGAATGTAGTTGATGATCCCTGGCCTTCACCCTCGATAATTTTCACTCCCTCAACTTTGGGATACTTGTGTATACGGCAGAGGCACACGTGAACATGCAAGTTGAGATCCAAGGAGAAGGGAGTGATTTGGAATTCAGCTGATGTCATATGTATTGTGCATCTGCATGTGTGTGTTTGATGGTATTTAATTACCGGAGTTTGCGGAGCCTCCCAAATGAGAGACTACACCAGTCAGCTGGTAGTAACCATTCACTGACTGTACTGGCTTCTGCTTCTGTAAGAAAACACATGTGATCATAGGATTCTCATTTCCTCTACAGTCCACCACACTGTCTACAGTCTACTACAGTACTAGTCTACTACAGGTCTACTACATCGTGTACTCCTCATAACTATCTCAGTTTTCTGTCATAAATTATTTTTCACTGGTTCTCTCTCTCTCTCTCTCTCTCTCTCTCTCTCTCTCACCACTGAGGCAGTCAGCAACACTTTCCCTGGTTCCTGCTCATTTGAATCTGAGGGGTCAAATATACATATCAAGAGCTGTGAAAATGTGGTCACTTGTCTGAATTGCTCTGGTCTAAAACAGCTCCCATACATCACTAAAGATATCTGAGAAACATTTTAAATTGCAGCTTCCAGCTTCTCTGTCAGCAGGACCGTTTTGGGAGTGGGTGGTTTGTGTGGTGTTGGAGCAAGAATAGTGTTATGGTGCCATGAGCCTACCTGAACAGCAGAGGGCGCTGTCTTTGGCCTCTCCAGGTGGGCTGGAGACTTGGCTGGCGAGGGTCTGGGGGATGGACCCCTGGATGCTGGGGGCCTGGTTGGTGAGGGCCTGTGGGCTGGCACTGTGCAGGTGTGGCACCATGTCCCCACAGAGGGTGGAGAGCCTCAGCTCCGAAGGAAACAAAAGAGGAGCCTCCAGCTTCTCCAACCCCCAGGTCCTCCAAACCTCTTCAGATGCAGAACCAGCACACTGCCCAGAAACAGAGAGGAAGAGAGATGAACAGACAGACAATGAAACCAGTCAACAAAGTAACAGATGAGTGAAATTTGTTTGGTGGTGCTCACCTCTAAGTCCTACAACCTGCTCAGGAAGGTAACTACTCCTAAAGACTCAGGACATTAAACACTGCTAGTACTATGAGAGGTTATAAAGGGACAACTCACAGAGGCAGTGAGTGGAACTGCTCCACCTTTGAGGCGTGGAGGCCTTTACAGCCCTCACATGTGAATTCAACCTTTTCACTCTGGTTAGAAACAAAAGCATTACATAATGAATGATACCACTACAATAATAAGATAGCGTATTCTGAGGCAGTGGGCAGCTTGCCCTGGGTGTTAGTCTCTACATGCAGGGCTGAGCCCTAAGTGCTGACTTTGAAAGTGAGTGTTAGGCTGCTCAGCAAGGTGCGCTCAGGGCTGAAGTCCAATGAGAGGTGGTTGTAGTCCTCTCTGGTAGACGACTCGCGCCCACAGCTTCAGAAGCAGGACAAAGAGAAGAAAAATGCATCAAGTCTGTTTCTGTTTTAGGTCTCTACAATGTTTCTGTTATGCCATGTGTTCTGTAATATTAATATATACTGTATATATATATATATATATAGAAAGATCATGTTCTCAGTAGATACATTACAACCAATGGGAGCTCTTACCTGGTACATGTGCGCACCGACACAAGTTGGAACTCCAGCTGGGAAACAGGGCAGGTAAAGTTCATCCCGAGTGTCTTCAGAATCATGCCCTCCTCCTTCAGCAGGCACAGCATATTGACAAGTAACTCATGTGCATCCTATGATGAGGAAGAGAAAGAAACACACCAAGATAAAAGCAAATTAAAAAGAGAAAATGAACCCTTGCAAGAAGAGCACTCGTACACAAGAGAGTAGTGCCTCAGTTACCTGTTGCGTGTCCCCCAGATACTTCAAATCGTATCCCGACAAGGAGTACTTGACCTTCCACATGAGGTCTGCTTTTGAGGCCTGGTTTGCCACACTGTCAGGTAAACCCGAACGGTGCACATCAAACAGACACCTGTAGGGGAGACAGAGAGTAAGTTAGCAGCTGACTGGATGGTGTCAACCTACTGGTTTACGCCTGAAGAGGCAGATGAGTAAATACAAATATGTTTTATCTAGTGGCACCCCATCATTAGAATTTTTTCATTCGATTTGATGCAATTTCACCTTTGAGGACGGACAATGAAGCCAAACAACAAAAATGTGTTGTTTATTCTCCTAAGACATTTGGTTTGGATACTGCTCTCAATTCCAGAGCATTTTAAAAAACAACCAAATTTCCCACGGTAAGGTGGAATGTTCAGTCAATGAGCATTATGGGTCATGTAGTCATTCTACACTTTCCAAATTGGCCTACAAAATGCCTACATCATAATCAGTGTGTCATTGTTGTTCCTCTTGGTTATGAAGATCCAAAAACAAAAAGAAACTGGAAAATAAACCATAAATACAATACACAGCAAAATATGAAGTGGTTAAGGTTAGGAAAAGGGTTAGGATTAGTGAAAGTGCTATCATAACCTGCTACGACAATCCCTTTCTGTAGAAGTGGCGTGAAAAGGATGTCCCTTCTTTAATTTATGACCACAATTAATGGGTGTGTGGGGTGAGTGTCTGCTTTTGAGCCTTCCCTTACCTGAGCAGGTTGGAGAAGGGGGAGGAGCTCCAGAGTTGTTCCTGGTGCAGGATTTCCTTTGAGAAGGACGGCAGGACCAGGAGGCACTGCAGGGTGGCGTTAAGGAAGCAAGTGTTGCCAATGTTAGGCAACCTGTGAAGAAGAAGCAGCCATAAGTACACATAGAGATTAATCATAACCTTCATATCTCTATAAAGTGATGATAATGGCAGGGGATAAGGGATACATTATATTTAACACAAAGAAGTGGATGTCCTTTAGACCAAGATTGACATAATTCATGGGTTTATAAATATCTAATAAAACGGACATGCTCGATAGTAAGCCTTATCCCCATAGTATATCAGACACTGATCTCTAAACAATAAAGAACTTATATTCAATGCATTTGCAGTGTGTTGTGGTTTACCCAAGAAGTTCCATGTTGACCAGTGCCACCTGTTCTCCTCTGGCCCCCTGGGTCTCTTCTGACCCTCTGGTGGCTGAGCTGGTCCTGGGAAGAGTCATGCTTCTGGTGGCTGAGCTGGCCCTGGGAAGAGTCATGCTTCTGGTGGCTGAGACTGGTCTCTGGGGCCTTGGACTAGAGTGGTCCTGAAGAGACAGAGGTCTGGAGGAAGGAGAGAAACAGGTCTTACGCCTCCAACACAGAGATATTATCACTCTACACAGTCTCTCTTTTAAATACTGTACTGTACTATAAACACAGCTGAGTACTGCTGTCTTAATCAATGCAGTGTACCAAGTAGACCAGGCCAATAGGTTAGTACTCTCTTTATCCACTAGATGTAGACAGAAGAGGCTAAAACTACAGTTTCAGGAAAATAACTTTCTGGGACTGTGTTTATCAAGTGTCTCAGAGTAGGAGTCTGATCTAGGACCAGTTTTGCATTTTAGATCATAGATCAATGAATCAGATTATTATGGACAGAGAGGACCTGATCCTAGATTAGCACTCATACTGTTGATTAACACTGGCCCTGGTCTGGTAGCACTAAACCCAACTCTCCAAAGAGACTCTAGGATGGCACTGTACTTTATGTCTGGATTACCTGACTGTTGTGCCCTCCTGACTGGTGTCTCCATGACGGTCCAGAGGGTTGGTAGGAGAGGGAGAACTAGGGTGGGACACCACTGGAGAGGATTTCACTGGGGAAGGGTTTTGGCAGGTGACCGGGGTACAGAGGGTTGTTTAGCAGGAGAGCAAGGCTGAGAGGAACATTTAACAGGAGAGGGAGGTGGATGGAGGGAGGAGAGTTGGTCAGAGGGTGAGGGGTCAGAGGTAGCGGAGCCATTCCGTTCAGAACAGTCAGATGGAATTGGAGAGGGGGATGAAGTGCCCCTCTCCTTCTTCTTTCTTGTCTTCTGCTCCACATCAACTGAATTTGCCTTCTGACATTTTTTCTGTTGACAAGAAAATGTGATAGTGCTAAATACTTTTCCCCAGATCCCCAGCCAATGGAAGAGGGGGTCATAAGAGTAGGAAGAGGTTGGCCTAAATGGAGAATCATAGGTATCTATCCTAAACCTCAAATAACACAGTATAGACAGGTTACATTGAGTGACATTTGCAATAGCCGAACTTCATGTACATTTCATGTACACTTTTTACGTATTCGTCAATCAGAATGTCATTTTACTTTTATTCTTCCCACTAGGTTTAAGAGAAAAATACTACTCCAGAATTATAGTAGTTGTTAATTGATTAAATGACCTGATTTCATACCTTTTTGCACCAGCAGAAACAAGCCATGTCAATAACCAATGAAGACTGATACATTTCCACATTAACCCATTGTTCAAATTGGCTTTAAGACCATTGTGATGTCATCGGTCATGTATGACACCACCATCTGGCAACCCAATCGATAACATTTTGTTCAATGAACAAGTATGTTTTATTGAAGAGCAAAGTTATGCAGTATACATACAATATTGTAGATAATATGCTCCATTGTATTCTTGTTTCTTTTTACATCCATTTTTTGTATGTTTCATTAAACGTAGGACCACAATAAAGGCATTTTAAGTGCCTTCATCTTCATCTTCCTAGTTTTTTGATAGCTTCCATGTTGTTTTTGGTTTGGTCATCGGTTTATTTAAATACTAAATGTTTTTCTCTTATTCACCAGCAGATGGACAAAGGGTTGGTTTAAGATAATGTGAACAGGTGATAGAGATTTAGCCTAAACCTCAAACAACAATCCAGATTGGTTAAGGATAGTTTTGCGTATTCAATCTTGCCCTGAGGGCAGCTCTGTCTCAAGGACATAATGAATGTGATTGGTTCAATTACAGCTCAATGGTCAGTGGGCAGAGCTTACAGTGCCCAGTGAGTGTTAAATACACTTGCTAGGTGATATGTTGGTGTTGAATGGAAGGCATAACACAAGGTTGCTGGCATGAATTTAGTTTTCTAATCTCACTCCAACCCCTAAACAATTCTTCCTACCTAAACTTAACCCAACCCTAGCTAGAGTCCCAGGTCTGTTTAGTGCTGTCTTGCCAACTCCTACTAGCTAGAGTCCCAGGTCTGTTTAGTGCTGTCTTGCCAACTCCTACTAGCTAGAGTCCCAGGTCTGTTTAGTGCTGTCTTGCCAACTCCTACTAGCTAGAGTCCCAGGTCTGTTTAGGGCTGTCTTGCCAACTCCTACTAGCTAGAGTCCCAGGTCTGTTTAGTGCTGTCTTGCCAACTCCTACTAGCTAGAGTCCCAGGTCTGTTTAGTGCTGTCTTGCCAACTCCTACTAGCTAGAGTCCCAGGTCTGTTTAGTGCTGTCTTGCCAACTCCTACTAGCTAGAGTCCCAGGTCTGTTTAGGCTGTCTTGCCAACTCCTACTAGCTAGAGTCCCAGGTCTGTTTAGTGCTGTCTTGCCAACTCCTACTAGCTAGAGTCCCAGGTCTGTTTAGTGCTGTCTTGCCAACTCCTACTAGCTAGAGTCCCAGGTCTGTTTAGGCTGTCTTGCCAACTCCTCCAGTGGTTCTTCGTTAAAAAGTTGCATCATATTGCAGCACAACTTGCGGGCTGCCGCAGAATTCTATGGCACATTATTTATTATTTATTATTTAAGTGTCAGACATTGTTGCCATTAACGCTCGTTAGAGCTAGTTTGACCACCAGAGAGCATATTTGAGAAACATTTAACCGTTTTTAATATGAAACTAATCGTTGGATAACAGATCTGCTCTCGGAACTCATTTACACACGTTACTGTGTGTGTTTTGATTCTCTCTCGGACAAACACACATTTACACGCTCACCCTCTATAACCACTCTTTATATTTACAGTGGTGATGGACAGCTGGAGGCGTTTTGTTGTGAATTCTGAAAACAAGCCAACCTAACTCAGAAATACATTTCGCTGGTTGCCATGGTGAATAATCCAATAATAATTGGTTGGACACATGAAAGGAAACAAAGAGTTTCCAGGAAACTGAAAATGAAAATACTTGCATATCAATTCAGATCAACAAATTACAATAGTAGATCTGATTACATTTAGAGGATTCTAAATTAATATCTAATGGGCTTTTATACAATGATAATGCAGGGATAATAATAAAATCATATATTTGTAGGGGTTGGGCAAATCTGGTTTTAGAGTCCTTAAGCATTGAATACATTGAAGTTTCTCTGACTGCCTGCAACATCTACAGTGGTACAATATAAATATATTTTTGAATTACTTTTTAAAAATGTACATGTTTATTAAGTTGTCTTGCTTTTCTCAGAGCAGCACAAAATGGTGCTGAAATAGTTGACCATATGCAGGTAGGCTTTTGCTTCAAATCCTATTGTAACAATTGGATGACATTGGGAGTTTCAGTAAGCAACAATTTGTTGCCTTCATTAGCCTACTTTATTCTTAAAATAACTCCAGCACATAAAAGAGAAAGGTGCCTTAATTAATTAAACAATAAAGTGATTTAATTCACAAATGCATTTGACTGTACTTAACATTGGCCATCAACCAGAAACACACCGTGGTAGAAACATGTTATTGATTATTATTTTATTTTTACTATTTCAAAATGCACACGTTTAATAAGCTGCTGTGCAGTCTGACAGGTAAACATAGCCCACAGTACATAGTAAACATTGCCCACAGTACATAGTAAACATAGTCCACAGTACATAGTAACCATGGCAAAGATGCTTCATTCCTTACATAAGGGAGAGCAGGCCATGTCAAGACTTTCTCAGTGACCTCAAGTACTCATTAACTCTGTCTTTAATGTTTTTTTCGGGAAGCATCAGTCTTGATCACAGACGTTGAAATTTTGTGTGATTTTTAACAAAAAGCTGCAAAAACTCGCAGCCTCCTTAACAGGTTTTAATGATGAACACCTGGAGGTTCACTGGTCAGCCACATTTGCCTCGGGATCCATCCCAGTTGGGGCGGCATGTAGTCTAGTGGTTAGAGTGTTGGGCCAGTAACCGGAAGGTTGTTGAATCAAATCCCTGAGCTGACAAGGTAAAAATCTGTTGTTCTGCCCCTGAACAAGGCAGTTAACCCACTGTTCCTAGGACATCATTGAAAATAAGAATTTGTTCTTAAATGACTTGTCTAGTTAAAAAAAATACAAGTATCTGTTTCTGCAAATAATGAGTGATACTGATTCACGTGCACCTTCATCAGATGAGCAGAATGGTACTGCTCTGCGCCCCAACGATTGTGGTGTCCTATGATAGAAATGGTAGATCAATTAAGAATTAAAAGTGACTCCAACACACAAATTCTACATAATGAAACATGTTTTAAGAATGTAGCAAAACCAACCGCTTTCATGGGAACCATGTGTTTTATGGGTGTGGCCCGTTGTCCAGTCCTTTGTCCACCATCTCCACGGATGGTTGTCTGCATGGTCGTTTGCTCTGCAAAAACACATTCATGTTTTTAGTACACAAGTATCGATTGTATTACACAGTATGCCTACACATGAACAGACTATATAAAAAATAAAATAAGTAAATGCATTGAAACCAAAAAAACTTTAGTTTTGGTGATCCTCTCAGCTCTGACTCATTTTCTCAAGTCCTCTGCTGGGTACAGTCCTAACCCTGGAACACATAGCACCATAGAATGGGTGGAGTTTGGGGCAGGTAGAGGAGTACTGGAAAGGTGTGACATTCAGGTTACTATAGGCCATAAGTATACAGCAGATCTCCGAAAGTCCTCACTTTGATTATGCTGTAAGAACATACTGTAGCACCATGACCAGGATCTCTATTCATTTAAGTGAGACATTTCAAAAGTACTGGTAGACTTTAGGATTTTTGTCATGTCATCCAGGTCAGGATAACCAATTATTTATACAAAGTACTAACCCTGACTCTCGTTTTGTAAGTGTTCACAGGTCTCGGTCTATATATTCCTGGTGTTTTTCCCACAAACAATGCTTATTTTATTTAAACACTCTTCACACACCATGCTTACTTGAGACCAAAACTAGGGATCTTATTGTAAAGTCGGGATGGGGGAATTTTCACGCCTACATTAGCCGGGCTATGAAGAGTCTATTCTCCTGCTAATATTTCATCCTGTGTGGATGGCTTCTTTTGTATTCCAAAGTCATTTATCATTCTCATTCTCAAAGGTTGAAACGCTGTTTACAGAGTTCAATCTCATTCTCATGTTCATGGTTAAAAAATATTGATATTTTGGAGATGATTTTGTTTTCAAATAACTGAAAATGTGTGGTTTTAATTAGAATAAAGGGAAAAAGGCCATTCTTGAACATGGGGTTAAACAATAGGCCCTTTTCATTTTGTCTGGCTTGCCATTCCAAATCAAATTGAATATTTTTTCTCATGTAATTTACAGGTCGCTGGGTGTAGGAAAAAGCATAAACAAGTAGGTAAACTGTGATATGACTAAAGAGTTCATCAGGGTGATTCTTCCACAAATAGACAGGTATTTTCATCAAGTACAGGAGATGGAGTTCCTCACAGCTGTGCCTGGCATGGATTGTGACTGAATCTCATTCCTCTTCAATGCATCATTTTTATTATATTGAACTTGGCAAGTCAGTTAAGAACAAATTCTTATTTTCAATGACAGCCTAGGAACAGTGGGTTAACTGCCTTGTTCAGGGGCAGACCAACAGATTTTTACCTTGTCAGCTCAGCGATTTGATCTTGCAACCTTTCGGTTACTAGTCCAACGCTCTAACCTCTAGGATACCTGCCACCCCATGACTCTCCGCATGACTCTCCGACCAATGCTGCCTGACTCTCCGCCAATGACGTGACACTCCGCCAATAATTACATTTAGAGGACTGGAAGATTCTAAATTAATATCTAAGCAACATTTTTTGTTAGGGCAAATCTGATCTGTGAGAATTCGGTGTATTTTTGGGGTGTGCGTGTAGGACAGAGAAATAGCAATTCCTACACTATTGTTCTAAATTCAATCACCTTCTTCAATAGGGGCACAAGGAGAACCAGATGCAGACACAGGAGGCAGATGGTTCGAGCCCAAGATATTTATTTACAATCCAAAGGGGGAAGGCAAGATAATAGTCATGGACAAGCAAAAGGTCAAAACCAGTTCAGAGATCCAGAGGTACAGAATGGCAGGCAGGCTCGAGGTCAGGGCAGACAGAATGGTCAGGCAGGTGGGAATGGAGTCCAGAAAACAGGCAAAGGTCAAAACTGGATTGGACTAGTAGAAGAGAATAGAAAAGTAGGAGCACAGGAAAAAACACGCTGGTTGACTTGAACATACAAGACGTACTGGCACAGAGAGACAGGAAACACAGGTATAAATACACTGGCACCGAGAGACAGGAAACACAGGGATAAATACACTGGCACCGAGAGACAGGAAACACAGGGATAAATACACTGGCACAGAGAAACAGGAAACACAGGGATAAATACACTGGCACAGAGAAACAGGAAACACAGGTATAAATACACTGGCACAGAGAAACAGGAAACACAGGTATAAATACACTGGCACCGAGAGACAGGAAACACAGGGATAAATACACTGGCACAGAGAAACAGGAAACACAGGTATAAATACACTGGCACAGAGAAACAGGAAACACAGGTATAAATACACTGGCACAGAGAGACAGGAAACACAGGGATAAATACACTGGCACAGAGAAACAGGAAACACAGGGATAAATACACTGGCACAGAGAAACAGGAAACACAGGGATAAATACACTGGCACAGAGAAACAGGAAACACAGGTATAAATACACTGGCACAGAGAAACAGGAAACACAGGTATAAATACACTGGCACAGGGAGAGACAGGAAACACAGGGATAAATACACTGGCACAGAGAAACAGGAAACACAGGTATAAATACACTGGCACAGAGAAACAGGAAACACAGGTATAAAACACTGGCACAGAGAGACAGGAAACACAGGGATAAATACACTGGCACAGAGAAACAGGAAACACAGGGATAAATACACTGGCACAGAGAAACAGGAAACACAGGGATAAATACACTGGCACAGAGAAACAGGAAACACAGGGATAAATTCACATGGGAAAATATGCGACACCTGGAGGGAGTGGAGACAATCACAAGAACAGGTGAAAAGATCAGGGTGTGACATCTTCATCCTCATCATTCAGTTAATTCAAATACAATTTTGAATGCACAATTATGAGTTTATATTTGGTTTATACCGCCCATTCAATGACAGCATTAATTCAGGTAGAGACACATTAGGGGTTGGGACCCAAAAGCATAATCAGTGCAGGGAGAAGACACAGGTACAGACCCATATTAGAGTTGAGGTTAGAAGTAGAAGTTACTGTATTTGAGCGCGCGCGCACACACACACACACACACACACACACACACACACACACACACACACACACACACACACACACACACACACACACACACACACACACACACACACACACACACACACACACACACACACACACACACACACACACACACACACACACACACACACACACACACAGAAAAATGCTAACTGATATCAAGTCACAGTGGAAGCACTTTTTTATGATTTGACCTTCAATTATGCAAATAGATGAATGCTTTAAGTGTATTCATTGGTATTAAAGAGGAAATCTGCTGTAAAACCCAAATACTTTATCTGTGATTGGTTGAGCTTGTCTGGCTTAATGGAACCAATAGAATAGTCCCAAACGCTCAAAGTAGAAGACAGATTTCAAATAGTTTTAAACCCAGGTCTGATTATTCATAATTTTTTAAAGCATCCAGAGACATTATTAAGATGTATACATCCAATATGTTAATCAGTGATATAGAGAAGTAAGAGATCATATAAGAGGGTGTGTCTGGTGTATGTATTTGTATTTATTATGGATCCCCATTAGTTCCTGCCAAGGTATCGGCTACTCCTCCTGGAGTTTATTATGGATCCCCATTAATTAGTTCCTGCCAAGGTATCGGCTACTCCTCCTGGAGTTTATTATGGATCACCATTAGTTCCTGCCAAGGTATCGGCTACTCCTCCTGGAGTTTATTATGGATCCCCATTAATTAGTTCCTGCCAAGGCAGCAGCTACTCTTCCTGGGGTTTATTATGGATCCCCATTAATTAGTTCCTGCCAAGGCAGCAGCTACTCTTCCTGGGGTTTATTATGGATCCCCATTAATTAGTTCCTGTCAAGGCAGCAGATACTCTTCCCGGGTTCCAGCAAAATGAAGGCAGTTATACAATTTTAAAAACATTACAATACATTCACAACAGATTTCACAACACATTAAGTGTGTGCCCTCAGGCCCCTACTCTACTACCACATATCTACAACACAAACTCCACGTGTACGTGTGTTTATAGTGGCTATGTTATCGTGTGTGTTTCTGCATGTGTCTCTGTCTATGTTTGTGTTGCTTCACAGTAAGTGAGTGGAACTTCCCCAGTAGACCAGGAAGTTACTCAGGAATCAGATAACAAGGTGAAAAGAAGAAGAAAGTGTCCCAACTATAACCAGCCAGGACATGTTACTGTATAACCAGCCAGGACATGTTACTGTATAACCAGCCAGGACATGTTACTGTATAACCAGCCAGGACATGTTACTGTATAAGCAGCCAGGACATGTTACTGTATAACCAACCAGGATATGTTACTGTATAACCAGCCAGGACATGTTACTGCATAACCAGCCAGGACATGTTACTGTATAACCAGCCAGGACATGTTACTGTATAACCAGCCAGGACATGTTACTGTATAACCAGCCAGGACATGTTACTGTATAACCAGCCAGGACATGTTACTGTATAACCAGCCAGGACATGTTACTGTATAACCAGCCAGGACATGTTACTGTATAACCAGCCAGGACATGTTACTGTATAACCAGCCAGGACATGTTACTGTATAACCAGCCAGGACATGTTACTGTATAACCAGCCAGGACACATGTTACTGTATAACCAGCCAGGACATGTTACTGTATAACCAGCCAGGACATGTTACTGTATAACCAGCCAGGACATGTTACTGTATAACCAGCCAGGACATGTTACTGTATAACCAGCCAGGACATGTTACTGTATAACCAGCCAGGACATGTTACTGTATAACCAGCCAGGACATGTTACTGTATAACCAGCCAGGACATGTTACTGTATAACCAGCCAGGACATGTTACTGTATAACCAGCCAGGACATGTTACTGTATAACCAGCCAGGACATGTTACTGTATAACCAGCCAGGCATGTTACTGTATAACCAGCCAGGACATGTTACTGTATAACCAGCCAGGACATGTTACTGTATAACCAGCCAGGACATGTTACTGTATAACCAGCCAGGACATGTTACTGTATAACCAGCCAGGACATGTTACTGTATAACCAGCCAGGACATGTTACTGTATAACCAGCCAGGACATGTTACTGTATAACCAGCCAGGACATGTTACTGTATAACCAGCCAGGACATGTTACTGTATAACCAGCCAGGACATGTTACTGTATAACCAGCCAGGACATGTTACTGTATAACCAGCCAGGACATGTTACTGTATAACCAGCCAGGACATGTTACTGTATAACCAGCCAGGACATGTTACTGTATAACCAGCCAGGACATGTTACTGTATAACCAGCCAGGACATGTTACTGTATAACCAGCCAGGACATGTTACTGTATAACCAGCCAGGACATGTTACTGTATAACCAGCCAGCTCATGCTACTGTATAACCAGCCAGGACATGTTACTGTAAACCAGCCAGGACATGTTACTGTATAACCAGCCAGGACATGTTACTGTATAACCAGCCAGGACATGTTACTGTATAACCAGCCAGGACATGTTACTGTATAACCAGCCAGGACATGTTACTGTAACCAGCCAGGACATGTTACTGTATAACCAGCCAGGACATGTTACTGTATAACCAGCCAGGACATGTTACTGTATAACCAGCCAGGACATGTTACTGTATAACCAGCCAGGACATGTTACTGTATAACCAGCCAGGACATGTTACTGTGTAACCAGCATGACATGTTTCTGTTCCACAAATCCCCACCTACAACAGGTTTAAAAGCAGTCATCTTCAGACTCAGACACTCTGTACTGGGGCCTCCCTGGGTGAACGTTTAGTTTTTATCCCAGCCCTACACAGCTGATTTAAATCATCAAAGCTAGATGATGAGTTGGTTATTTGAATCAGCTGTGCAGTGTAGGGCAAAACACAAAAGTTCACCAAGAAGGGTTTGGAAAACCCTGCTTTAAGCACTGTATCCATAGTCAGAAAACATGTTTAAAATGTGGAGTCCATCTATACCAAGCCAGATATGAATAATAAGGTTTGACAGAGTTGAGATGGAAGAAGGATTGTGGATATCTACGTCAGTACAGACATCCTGGAGGAACAGTGAGATCAGCACAACACGACATGTCTGCAGAAAGGCCATCTACAGACCAGTTACAACACCCGGGATAAACTGAAGAGAGAGACCAGATACAGACCAGTTACAACAACCTGACTGCTGAGAGAGACCAGCTACAGACCAGTTACAACACCCTGACTGAAGAGAGAGACCAGATACAGACCAGTTACAACAACCTGACTGAAGAGAGAGACCAGATACAGACCAGTTACAACAACCTAACTGAAGAGAGAGACAAGATACAGACCAGTTACAACACCCTGACTGAAGAGAGAGACCAGAAACAGACCAGTTACAACACCCTTACTGAAGAGAGAGACCAGATACAGACCGGTTACAACACCCTGACTGAGAAAAAAAACTAGTGTATTACCAATATTATTTCCTCTTTATATCAGTAGTTATTTCCACAGATTGTAGCTTCTTGTATACCAGTAGTTGTTTGACAAATCAACATTACATTAGTACATTTTACTTTGTGCACACGGCATGTGGTGCATTTCATAATTTCCATTTCGAATATATGAATCGTTCTTTCTACAGAATGTTAGAAAACCCCTACTGACGCCCCGGAACACAATAAAAATATCTTCATCAAAACCTGTCAGTTTAAGCAGCAGATATCTATTTTTTGCATGGGCCACGTCTCAATCCACCACATCTTCCGATATCACCCTTCCTCATCTGTGGTGGAAGGTGGCCGAGCTATAGCGATGTTTGTCAGAACATGAGACATCCCCAAAAATCGCTCTTCTTACAAAAACGTCTGTGGGGTCTGAGCGGTTTGGCCTACAAACTAACATGAACACATTGTGGAAAGGAGAGATTCTGCAGAACTGTCCTAGCAGGTCAACCAGCTTCCTGATTGAATGTGATTGAATACTTAGAACAGTTTCGCCTGCAGTTCGTCACTGACAGAGATCAGAAAAGTACTGAGAGGACAAACACACAAGCACCTACACACTCAAGGAGACACACACACACACACACACACACACACACACACACACACACAGAGAGAGACACGCACACACAGAGAGACATGCACACACACACAAACATATTTAAAGTTCCCCTCTGATTAAGATGCAGACATAGATTTCCAACATTTCCATCCCCTTCACCATGGAAACGGCCAACAGAACCGGAGGAACCTTTACTGTCGGGAGCCACCAACAATCTCAGATTCACTTCCTCTTTCCCTGCCAGCATCTCTCTCCATGATGGCCGGCCAATGGTACGGTGAGCCTCATGGCGTACGCCAGCTCCCGCCAGGAACGGATATAACCCTGACCATCGATGCCGAGGCTGCTGGAGCCACAGACTTGAACAACGCATTCCTGCATCTCTACGTTGTAAGCAAGGTAAGGGTCGTGTTTCAAAACTCTAAAATGGCCTCCTTTTCTCATATCCTCTCACCCTGATATGAAAGGAATTGGTTGTGTAAGCTACCAGTTCTTATCAGCTACATCAGTTGTCTGACTAAGATCTCTCTCTCTCTCTCTCTATCTTTCCCCTCTCTGTGTTCCCCCCTTCTCCGTCCCTCCCTCCCTACAGGAGACAGGTTTTACCACTCCCCAGAACGGGCTACCAGGCGTCTCCTCCAAGTTGTCAGGGTTCTGGTCTAGAAGCACGGTTTCGATTGCTAATACAGTTTTGTTTCTGTACTGCAGTATAAGGGACACTTGGCCCAGAAAGACCATTTCCACACGGCCACATAGAGAGGTCAGATTTGAAAATGTGTAATAAGTCACTTTAGTCATCACCTACGTGAAAAAAACATCTATCGAATTATTCAAATAATTGTCTCTGAGGCCGTTAACATTTGTATTTTTTATATTCATCCAATGTCTGCCATGTTTTAGGATGACGTAATGACGACATCGCTGCTCACGCTGCTCCCTGTGTGAACTGAGTGCTAGTGTGCATGTGATGTTGGGCTGAGTAAACCAGATGCATCCTGGATATACACCTGATTACCTTGATAACAACGGGCAGACACACTGGACGCAGACTCCAGTTCTTATTAGAAGGACCGAGCACGCCCCCATTCTCATCGACGGGGCTGTAGTGGAGCAGGCTGAGAGCTTCAAGTTCCTTGGGGTCCACATCACCAACAAACTAACTTGGTACAAGCACAAGACAGTCACGAAGAGGGCACGACAAAACCTATTCCCCCTCAGGAGACTGAAAAGATTTGGCATGGGTCCTCAGATTCTCAAAGGTTTTACAGCTGCACCATCGCGAGCATCCTGACGGGTTGCATCACTGCATGGAATGGCAACTGCTCTGCCTCCGACCGCAAGGCACTACAGAGTGTAGTGCAAAAGGCCAAGTACATTACCGGGCCAAGCTTCCTGCCATCCAGTACCAACAACAACGAGACGGCCTACAGGGAGGGGGTGAGGGCCCTCGGAGTGTGGTGTCAGGAAAATAACCTCACACTCAATGTCCACAAAACAATGGAGATGATCGTGGACTTCAGGAAACAGCAGAGGGAGCAGCCCCCTATCCACATCGACGGGACAGTAGTGGAGTGGGTTGAAAGTTTAAAGTTCCTCGGCTTCACATCATGGACAAACTGAAATGGTCCACCCACACAGACAGCGTGGTGAAGCTGTACCTGTAGTTAGTATTACATGCACTCAGGTCTCTGTCACCAACACTACAGCTGTACCTGTAGTTAGTACTACGTCCACCCAGGTCTCTGTCACCAACACTACAGCTGTACCTGTAGTTAGTACTACTTCCACCCAGGTCTCTGTCACCAACACTACAGCTGTACCTGTAGTTAGTACTACATCCACCCAGGTCTCTGTCACCAACGATACAGCTGTACCTGTAGTTAGTACTACATCCACCCAGGTCTCTGTCACCAACACTACAGTTGTACCTGTAGTTAGTACTACATCCACCCAGGTCTCTATCACCAACACTACAGCTGTACCTGTAGTTAGTACTACATCCACCCAGGTCTCTGTCACCAACACTACAGCTGTACCTGTAGTTAGTACTACATCCACCCAGGTCTCTGTCACCAACACTACAGCTGTACCTGTAGTTAGTACTACATCCACCCAGGTCTCTGTCACCAACACTACAGCTGTACCTGTAGTTAGTACTACATCCACCCAGGTCTCTGTCACCAACACTACAGCTGTACCTGTAGTTGGTACTACATCCACCCAGGTCTCTGTCACCAACACTACAGCTGTACCTGTAGTTAGTACTACATCCACCCAGGTCTCTGTCACCAACACTACAGCTGTAAATGTAGTTAGTACTACATCCACCCAGGTCTCTGTCACCAACACTACAGCTGTACCTGTAGTTGGTACTACATCACCCAGGTCTCTGTCACCAACACTATAGCTGTACCTGTAGTTAGTACTACATCCACCCAGGTCTCTGTCACCAACACTATAGCTGTACCTGTAGTTAGTACTACATCCACCAAGGTCTCTGTCACCAACACTACAGCTGTACCTGTAGTTAGTACTACATCCACCCAGGTCTCTGTCACCAACTCTACAGCTGTACCTGTAGTTAGTACTACATCCACCCAGGTCTCTGTCACCAACACTACAGCTGTACCTGTAGTTAGTACTACATCCACCCAGGTCTCTGTCACCAACTCTACAGCTGTACCTGTAGTTAGTACTACATCCACCCAGGTCTCTGTCACCAAGATGTAACCAGTATGTTTATGTTATGTTGTACTAAAAGACAGGGTGGAAATATGAACTTTTTGTCGCAATAAATGTGAAGGGTTTTTATTCTTCTTTCTATATTCTATTAAATCTGCCAAACTGAAACTACAGAGATATTGTCAGAACTTCTGCTTTTTCATTCTTCGTAACTCTTGACAGTCAGTATAGATAAAAAAAAGACCCCTACTGTAGATGGCCATTGGTGGCCGGTCATACCACGGAGGGAAGTTTCTAGGTTCAGATCTAGGATCAGTTTTATCTCACCCAATCCTAACCATAACCATTTGTGGTGGAAATTCAAAACCGACCTAAGATCAGCGTCTAGGGAGAACTTCCCCCTACACCACCAGTCACAGAGTGAGAGCCATAATGTGTTCTCCATTTGAAGGCTGGGGTGCTGTAAACTCAGTCAGGATATATGTAGTGTATATGTCAAATAACAGGATCCCAATTTATTTTAGCAGATCCAAAATTGTGACCCTGTGAATTCACACGTACATCATATATGGAGTCACACATACATCATATATATATAGAGTCATATCATGTATTATATTATCACACTAAGACTGGTGGGAGTCATATCATGTAGTATATTATCACACTAAGGCTGGTGGGAGTCATATCATGTAGTATATTATCACACTAAGACTGGTGGGAGTCATATCATGTATTATATTATCACACTAAGACTGGTGGGAGTCATATCATGTATTATATTATCACACTAAGACTGGTGGGAGTCATATCATGTAGTATATTATCACACTAAGACTGGTGGGAGTCATATCATGTATTATATTATCACACTAAGGCTGGTGGGAGTCATATCATGTATTATATTATCACACTAAGACTGGTGGGAGTCATATCATGTATTATATTATCACACTAAGGCTGGTGGGAGTCATATCATGTATTATATTATCACACTAAGCTGGTGGGAGTCATATCATGTATTATATTATCACACTAAGGCTGGTGGGAGTCATATCATGTATTATATTATCACACTAAGGCTGGTGGGAGTCATATCATGTAGTATATTATCACACTAAGACTGGTGGGAGTCATATCATGTATTATATTATCACACTAAGACTGGTGGGAGTCATATCATGTGTATATTATCACACTAAGACTGGTGGGAGTCATATCATGTATTATATTATCACACTAAGACTGGTGGGAGTCATATCATGTATTATATTATCACACTAAGACTGGTGGGAGTCATATCATGTAGTATATTATCACACTAAGACTGGTGGGAGTCATATCATGTAGTATATTATCACACTAAGACTGGTGGGAGTCATATCATGTATTATATTATCACACTAAGACTGGTGGGAGTCATATCATGTATTATATTATCACACTAAGGCTGGTGGGAGTCATATCATGTATTATATTATCACACTAAGACTGGTGGGAGTCATATCATGTATTATATTATCACACTAAGACTGGTGGGAGTCATATCATGTATTATATTATCACACTAAGGCTGGTGGGAGTCATATCATGTATTATATTATCACACTAAGACTGGTGGGAGTCATATCATGTATTATATTATCACACTAAGGCTGGTGGGAGTCATATCATGTATTATATTCACACTAAGACTGGTGGGAGTCATATCATGTATTATATTATCACACTAAGACTGGTGGGAGTCATATCATGTATTATATTATCACACTAAGACTGGTGGGAGTCATATCATGTATTATATTATCACACTAAGGCTGGTGGGAGTCATATCATGTATTATATTATCACACTAAGGCTGGTGGGAGTCATATCATGTATTATATTATCACACTAAGGCTGGTGGGAGTCATATCATGTATTATATTATCACACTAAGGCTGGTGGGAGTCATATCATGTATTATATTATCACACTAAGGCTGGTGGGAGTCATATCATGTATTATATTATCACACTAAGGCTGGTGGGAGTCATATCATGTATTATATTATCACACTAAGACTGGTGGGAGTCATATCATGTATTATATTATCACACTAAGACTGGTGGGAGTCATATCATGTATTATATTATCACACTAAGACTGGTGGGAGTCATATCATGTCATGTATTATACTTATCACACTAAGGCTGGTGGGAGTCATATCATGTATTATATTATCACACTAAGGCTGGTGGGAGTCATATCATGTATTATATTATCACACTAAGACTGGTGGGAGTCATATCATGTAGTATATTATCACACTAAGGCTGGTGGGAGTCATATCATGCAGTATATTATCACACTAAGACTGGTGGGAGTCATATCATGTAGTATATTATCACACTAAGGCTGGTGGGAGTCATATCATGTAGTATATTATCACTTCAGTTGAAACACATGTTTAACACTGATGAGCGCTGTGGGAAACATACAGGTTTAGATTGGCTGGTGTAAGTCACATGATGACCAGTGTGGTGTTGATTTGACAGTTTCCTCTTCACTGTGGTTAACTGTTTCAAACATGTATCACTATAATAAGTCACACAGATGCAGGACAGTCCAGAGAGAACACATAGATACAGACGTATATTAGAGTTGAGATAAGTAGAAGTTACTGTATTGGACCACCAGTGTGTTAACATGTCAGAGGGAGTCTATGAAATCTCAGATGGATTTGAAGATGAACCTGATGCAATTAAGAACACAGACATTGATGGCCAATCATATGCCAACGTAAGAGCCTTCAAACCCAGTCCAAGAGATGTAGTTGTTGCTTCAGGTAAGATTGCACATACACACACACACACATATAAGCAAAAACACACACACACAATTACAGGTGTGATTACCCTGTAGTACTATATCTTTATTTGTCCCATCCTGGATGATACAGTAAAACACATTACCAAAGATCTTTAATAATTTGTGATTCAGTACATGTTCAGTGGTGGAAGAGACCCTCTGGAGTTGCTGCAGTGTGTCTGGGGCTGCTGTGTGTTCTCCTACTGGCTGGGATCATAGGCCTGTCTGTCTACTGTAAGTTTACTATGTTTTTACTGAGACTTAAGTAGCCTACTTAATCATACTTACTCATTAATGGTGTTTTAGTTACATGTTTGATGAACTTTTCCTTCATACAGATGGAGTCATTGGACATCATGACTCAAAATTGAGAGAACAGCTACAGACCAGTTACAACACCATGACTAAAGAGAGAGACCAGCTACAGACTGAGAGAGATGTTCTTAGTGGATGGCTTACCAGTCTCAGTGAGTAAACCTACAGTAACACATTTTCAGTAATCCCACACACTTTATCGTGTGTATCTATTCTTTCATAAAATATCTAGTGTGATCATTTGAAGGAAATTCATGCTTTCATCTTGTAGAACAAACCTGTCCTGAACGCTGGCAGAAGTTTGAATCCAGTTGTTACTTCCTGTCTACTGAGACTAAAACCTGGAAGGAGAGCAGAGAGGACTGTCTGCAGAGAGGAGCAGATCTGGTGATCATAAACAACAATAAGGAACAGGTGAGAGAGAGAGCGTGAGAGAGACAGACAGACAGAGAATATATGGGTGTGTGTAACATTAGACCGTCCCCTCGCCCATACCCGGGTGCAAACCAGGGACGCTCTACACACATCAACAACAGTCACCCACGAAGCATCATTACCCATCGCTCCACAAAAGCCGCGGCCCTTGCAGAGCAAGGGGAACCACTACTTCTAGGTCTCAGAGCAAGTGACGTCACCGATTGAAACGCTATTTAGTGCGAACACCGCTAACTAGCTAGCCATTTCACATCTGTTACATGTGCAACAGGTATACCTATACATATCTATCTTTTTATCTCTTTTCAACAGGAGTTTCTCTTCATCCTCAACCATACCACAGCTGTACATGTCTGGATTGGTCTGACTGACTCTGTTACTGAGGGGACCTGGAGATGGGTGGACGGCACCCCACTGACCACCCCAAGGTAATATACTACTGCTCTAATAACACTGACCACCCCATGGTAATACACTACCGCTCTAATAACACTGACCACCCCAAGGTAATACACTACCGCTCTAATAACACTGATCAACCCAAGGTAATACAGTACTGCTCTAATAACACTGACCAACCCAAGGTAATATACTACTGCTCTAATAACACTGACCACCCCAAGGTAATATACTACTGCTCTAATAACACTGACCAACCCAAGGTAATATACTACTGCTCTAATAACACTGACCACCCCAAGGTAATATACTACTGCTCTAATAACACTGACCACCCCAAGGTAATATACTACTGCTCTAATAACACTGACCACCCCAAGGTAATATACTACTGCTCTAATAACACTGACCACCCCAAGGTAATATACTACTGCTCTAATAACACTGACCACCCCAAGGTAATATACTACTGCTCTAATAACACTGACCACCCCAAGGTAATATACTACTGCTCTAATAACACTGACCAACCCAAGGTACACTACTGCTCTAATAAACTACTGACCACCCCAAGGTAATATACTACTGCTCTAATAACACTGACCACCCCTACTGCTCTAATAAGGTAATATACTACTGCTCTAATAACACTGACCAACCCAAGGTAATACACTACTGCTCTAATAACACTGACCACCCCAAGGTAATATACTACTGCTCTAATAACACTGACCACCCCAAGGTAATACACTACTGCTCTAATAACACTGACCACCCCAATAATACACTACTGCTCTAATAACACTGACCACCCCAAGGTAATACACTACTGCTCTAATAACACTGACCACCCCAAGGTAATACACTACTGCTCTAATAACACTGACCACCCCAAGGTAATACACTACTGCTCTAATAACACTGCTCAAGGTAATAACTACTGCTCTAATAACTGACCACCCCAAGGTAATACACTACTGCTCTAATAACACTGACCACCCCAAGGTAATATACTACTGCTCTAATAACACTGACCAACCCAAGGTAATATACTAATAACACTGACCACCCCAAGGTAATATACTACTGCTCTAATAACACTGACCACCCCAAGGTAATATACTACTGCTCTAATAACACTGACCACCCCAAGGTAATATACTACTGCTCTAATAACACTGACCACCCCAAGGTAATATACTACTGCTCTAATAACACTGACCACCCCAAGGTAATATACTACTGCTCTAATAACACTGACCACCCCAAGGTAATACACTACTGCTCTAATAACACTGACCACCCCAAGGTAATACACTACTGCTCTAATAACACTGACCAAGGTAATACCCAAGGTAATAACACTACTGCTCTAATAACACTGACCACCCCAAGGTAATAACTACTGCTCTAATAACACTGACCACCCCAAGGTAATACTACTGCTCTAATAACACTGACCACTGACACTACTGCTCTAATAACACTGACCACCCCAAGGTAATACACTACTGCTCTAATAACACTGACCACCCCAAGGTAATACACTACTGCTCTAATAACACTGACCACCCCAAGGTAATACACTACTGCTCTAATAACACTGACCAACCCAAGGTAATATACTACTGCTCTAATAACACTGACCACCCCAAGGTAATATACTACTGCTCTAATAACACTGACCACCCCAAGGTAATATACTACTGCTCTAATAACACTGACCACCCCAAGGTAATATACTACTGCTCTAATAACACTGACCACCCCAAGGTAATATACTACTGCTCTAATAACACTGACCACCCCAAGGTAATACTACTGCTCTAATCTAATAACACTGACCACCCAAGGTAATACACTACTGCTCTAATAACACTGACCACCCCAAGGTAATATACTACTGCTCTAATACACTACTGCTCTAATAACACTGACCACCCCAAGGTAATACACTACTGCTCTAATAACACTGACCAACCCAAGGTAATACACTACTGCTCTAATAACACTGACCACCCCAAGGTAATACACTACTGCTCTAATAACACTGACCACCCCAAGGTAATACACTACTGCTCTAATAACACTGACCACCCCAAGGTAATACACTACTGCTCTAATAACTGACCACCCCTAATAACTACTGCTCTGACCACCCCAAGGTAATACACTACTGCTCTAATAACACTGACCACCCCAAGGTAATACTGCTCTAATACACTACTGCTCTAATAACACTGACCACCCCAAGGTAATACACTACTGCTCTAATAACACTGACCACCCCAAGGTAATATACTACTGCTCTAATAACACTGACCAACCCCAAGGTAATATACTACTGCTCTAATAACACTGACCACCCCACTACTGCTCTAATAACACTGACCACCCCAAGGTAATATACTACTGCTCTAATAACACTGACCACCCCAAGGTAATACACTACTGCTCTAATAACACTGACCACCCCAAGGTAATATACTACTACTGCTCTAATACACACTGCTCTAATAACACTGACCACCCCAAGGTAATATACTACTGCTCTAATAACACTGACCACCCCAAGGTAATATACTACTGCTCTAATAACACTGACCACCCCATGGTAATATACTACTGCTCTAATAACACTGACCACCCCAAGGTAATATACTACTGCTCTAATAACACTGACCACCCCAAGGTAATATACTACTGCTCTAATAACACTGACCACCCCAAGGTAATACACTACCGCTCTAATAACACTGACCACCCCAAGGTAATACACTACTGCTCTAATAACACTGACCAACCCAAGGTAATATACTACTGCTCTAATACTGACCACCCCAAGGTAATACACTACTGCTCTAATAACACTGACCACCCAAGGTAATACTACTACTGCTCTAATAACACTGACCACCCCAAGGTAATACACTACTGCTCTAATAACACTGACCACCCCAAGGTAATACACTACTGCTCTAATAACACTGACCACCCCAAGGTAATACACTACTGCTCTAATAACACTGACCACCCCAAGGTAATACACTACTGCTCTAATAACACTGACCACCCCAAGGTAATACACTACTGCTCTAATAACACTGACCACCCCAAGGTAATACACTACTGCTCTAATAACACTGACCACCCCAAGGTAATATACTACTGCTCTAATAACACTGACCACCCCAAGGTAATATACTACTGCTCTAATAACACTGACCAACCCTGTAATACTCTAATAACACTGACCACCCCAAGGTAATATACTACTGCTCTAATAACACTGACCACCCCAAGGTAATATACTACTGCTCTAATAACACTGACCACCCCAAGGTAATATACTACTGCTCTAATAACACTGACCACCCCAAGGTAATATACTACTGCTCTAATAACACTGACCACCCCAAGGTAATATACTACTGCTCTAATAACACTGACCACCCCAAGGTAATACACTACTGCTCTAATAACACTGACCACCCCAAGGTAATACACTACTGCTCTAATAACACTGACCAACCCAAGGTAATACACTACTGCTCTAATAACACTGACCAACCCAAGGTAATACACTACTGCTCTAATAACACTGACCACCCCAAGGTAATACACTACTGCTCTAATAACACTGACCACCCCAAGGTAATATACTACTGCTCTAATAACACTGACCACCCCAAGGTAATACACTACTGCTCTAATAACACTGACCACCCCAAGGTAATACACTACTGCTCTAATAACACTGACCAACCCAAGGTAATACACTACTGCTCTAATAACACTGACCACCCCAAGGTAATATACTACTGCTCTAATAACACTGACCAACCCAAGGTAATATACTACTGCTCTAATAACACTGACCACCCCAAGGTAATATACTACTGCTCTAATAACACTGACCACCCCAAGGTAATATACTACTGCTCTAATAACACTGACCAACCCAAGGTAATACACTACTGCTCTAATAACACTGACCAACCCAAGGTAATACACTACTGCTCTAATAACACTGACCACCCCAAGGTAATATACTACTGCTCTAATAACACTGACCAACCCAAGGTAATACACTACTGCTCTAATAACACTGACCAACCCAAGGTAATACACTACTGCTCTAATAACACTGACCACCCCTAATAACACACTGACCACCCCAAGGTAATACACTACTGCTCTAATAACACTGACCACAAGGTAATACACTACTGCTCTAATAACACTGACCACCCCAAGGTAATACACTACTGCTCTAATAACACTGACCACCCCAAGGTAATACACTACTGCTCTAATAACACTGACCACCCCAAGGTAATACACTACTGCTCTAATAACACTGACCACCCCAAGGTAATACACTACTGCTCTAATAACACTGACCAACCCCAAGGTAATATACTACTGCTCTAATAACACTGACCACCCCAAGGTAATATACTACTGCTCTAATAACACTGACCACCCCAAGGTAATATACTACTGCTCTAATAACACTGACCACCCCAAGGTAATATACTACTGCTCTAATAACACTGACCACCCCAAGGTAATATACTACTGCTCTAATAACACTGACCACCCCAAGGTAATATACTACTGCTCTAATAACACTGACCACCCCAAGGTAATATACTACTGCTCTAATAACACTGACCACCCCAAGGTAATATACTACTGCTCTAATAACACTGACCACCCCAAGGTAATATACTACTGCTCTAATAACACTGACCACCCCAAGGTAATATACTACTGCTCTAATAACACTGACCACCCCAAGGTAATATACTACTGCTATAATAACACTGACCACCCCAAGGTAATATACTACTGCTCTAATAACACTGACCAACCCAAGGTAATATACTACTGTTATAATAACTCTGACCACAGTGTAAGGAGAAGGACTGATTCTCTGTGTTGTTCATACTCTAGGTTCTCCACACTCAACTGGTGGACCAACACTGACCACAGACTAAGAGATGATAACTACTCTGACAATAAGGGGCCAATTATCAGTTCATTCAACCTTTATCTATACAGGTTATTGTCATTGATAATGGCATGTCTGTACATTAAGCTGAAACATGTTGGTACCTTATTTAGGATGGTGATGTTCAAACTGTGATGTCTGACTGTTTTTAACCCTGTAGGTACTGGTATTAACCATGATATCTGACTGTTGTTAACCCTGTAGGTACTGGTATTAACCATGATATCTGACTGTTTTTAACCCTGTAGGTACTGGTATTAACCATGATATCTGACTGTTTTTAACCCTGTAGGTACTGGTATTAACCATGATATCTGACTGGTTTTAACCCTGTAGGTACTGGTATTAACCATGATATCTGACTGTTTTTAACCCTGTAGGTACTGGTATTAACCATGATATCTGACTGTTTTTAACCCTGTAGGTACTGGTATTAACCATGATATCTGACTGTTTTTAACTTTGTAGGTACTGGTATTAACCATGATATCTGACTGTTTTTAACCCTGTAGGTACTGGTATTAACCATGATATCTGACTTTTTAACTGGTATTAACTATGATATCTGACTGGTTTTAACCCTGTAGGTACTGGTATTAACCATGATATCTGACTGTTTTTAACTTTGTAGGTACTGGTATTAACCATGATATCTGACTGTTTTTAACTTTGTAGGTACTGGTATTAACCATGATATCTGACTGTTTTTAACCCTGTAGGTACTGGTATTAACCATGATATCTGACTGTTTTTAACCCTGTAGGTACTGGTATTAACCATGATATCCGACTGTTTTTAACCCTGTAGGTACTGGTATTAACCATGATATCTGACTGTTTTTAACACCGTAGGTACTGGTATTAACCATGATATCTGACTGTTTTTAACCCTGTAGGTACTGGTCTTCACATCAGCCTGATAATGGTGATCGCAAACCAGAATATGGTGTGGAGGACTGTGTTCAGATACGTAAAGATCAGAGTCCTCTGGAGGCGTGGAATGACGTGTCATGTCGCAGCAAACTCAACTGGGTTTGTGAGAAAGTGTTTTAACGTCACCATGACAACATACTGTAACACATACAGTAGCCCATAGTGCACACAACCTCCTCCTTCATTCTCTCTCTCTCTCTCTCTCTCTCTCTCTCTCTCACACACACACACACACACACACACACACACACACACACACACACACACACACACACACACACACACACACACACACACACACACTCACTCACACACACACACACACGTCACACACCGTCACATACCCTCATTCACACACACGCACGACCACATGCATGCATGTACAGAAATGCATACACACACACACACCTCTATTGTTGTATTTGTTTGTAGTATCATATTAATAAAAGTCCTTCTTATTTGCTGCTTGTAGCTTCGTTCAACATGAATTTATTACATTTGACTTTGTGCAGTCACATAATTTTCAATTCAAATATATTTACATGCTTTAATGCACTAGAGGGAATAGGATGCCATTTTTGATGCAGATACATGTATTTATTATCACACTATAGTTCTGTACTCAAAATGTAAGGATCACAATTCAAATGAGACTTGACGTAGCATAGCTTGTTGGACCAGTAGTTTGTCAATATTGTCGGCACACACAAGACAGAATGTCGACATCGTCCACAGTTAGTTGAGTAACTACTGTATGTTGTGTCCTTGACCTTGTGTAAGTTACTGAACATGGTGTACAATGTAGACACCACAACCAGGCCTGTGTCCCAAACAGCCCCCTGTCCTCTTTTAAGGGCATTACTTTTGACCAGGGCACAGAAGGCTTTGGTCCAAATGACTGATGACTGACTAACAGATATGGTGCCATTTGGGATGCATTCTGGGAGCTTCTCTTTTCTTTCTATCAGGCAGGGAATGACTTGTCATCTGGCTGTAAACTCAACTGAGAAAGTGGTTTAACATCACCATGACAACATACTGTAACACATACAGCAGCCCATACTCTCTCTCTCTCTCTCTCTCTCTCTCTTTCTTTCTCTGTCTCTCTTTCACTCTCTCTCTCTCTCACTGTCACTCTCTCTCTCGCTCTCTCTCTGTCTCTCTTTCTCTGTCTCTCTTTCACTCTCTCTCTCTCTCTCTCTCACTCTCTCACTCTCGCTCTCTCTCTCTCTCTCTCTCCCTGCATCTCTCTCTCTCCCTGCATATCTCTCTCTCTCTCTTTCTCCCTCTCCCTGCATATCTCTCTCTCTCCCTGCATATCTCTCTCTCTCTTTCTCCCTCTCCCTGCATATCTCTCTCTCTCTCTCTCTCTCTCTCCCTGCATAT
>NW_024607938.1:0-42689 GCF_018296145.1 Oncorhynchus tshawytscha
CATTGAAGCATAAGAACCAGTAAGCACATTGTCAACATCTGCAGCTAACATATCTGGACAGGGCCTGGTCAATACACTCACCAGAAAAACACCTCGTATTGCTTGTTGTCGCAACTACACAGCACGCGCACCTTTAGTATGTCTTCCCATATTAATATCTCTGTTATGTTATCGCTCCATAACTGAGGACCTGGTTTATGTCTGTCTGTCTGTTAAGTCTGTGGTGTCGTTGTGCAGAGCAGAGCTGGGTGTGTCTCGGTCTTTTTGTGTTCTCAGAGCTTCAGCTGTTGTTGGAGAGGGGTGCTGTTTTGTTAGCCTGGGGCTCTGAATTCCTCAACTAGGGTCCGTGCATGTCTCTCACCTGTGTGTGTGTGTGTGTGTGTGTGTGTGTGTGTGTGTGTGTGTGTGTGTGTGTGTGTGTGTGTGTGTGTGTGTGTGTGTGTGTGTGTGTGTGTGTGTGTGTGTGTGTGTGTGTGTGTGTGTGTGTGTGTGTGATGAGCCTGGGAGACACTCCTCACACTGTTGCTAAACGCTAGCACCACCACCTGGGTGTGTGGGAAGGAGGGTTGGAGGGAGGGAGGTATGGAGGGAAGGAGGTATGGAAAGAGGGAGGAGGTATGGAGGGAGGGCAGAGGGAGGGAGGTATGGAGAGAGGGAGGGAGGTATGGAGGGAGGGAAGATGGAGAGAGGGAGGAGGTATGGAGGGAGGGATGGTGGAGAGAGGGAGGGAGGTATGGAGGGATGTATGGAGGGAGGGAGGGGAGGGAGGTATGGAAAGAGGGAGGATGGCGGTTGAGGATGGAGGGAGGAGGGAGGGAGGATGGCGGAGAGAGGAGGATGTATGGAGGGATGGATGGAGGGAGAGAGGGAGGGAGGTATGGAGGATGAGGGAGGGATGCGGGAGGGATGTATGGAGGAGGGATGAAGGAGGTATGGAGAGAGGGAGGGATGTATGGAGGGATGGATGGAGGAGGTATGGAGGGAGGGAGGGAGGTATGGGAGAGAGAGGGAGGGATGTATGGAGGATGGTGGGAGGGAGGTATGGGAGAGGGAGGGAGGTATGGAGGGAAGTATGGAGGAGGGGAGGGAGGCATGGAGGAAGGAGGTATGGAAAGAGGGGAGGTATGGAGGGAGGGAGGTATCTAGAGAGGGAGGGGAGCTGATGGAGTGGAGGGATGGGAGGAGGCATGGAGAGAGGGAGGTATGTTCAGGAGGGATTTGTATGGAGAGAGGGAGGTTGGAGAGGTGGAGGGACAATGGAATAGGGATTTATGTGAACGAAAGATTAAGATGGTCAGTTGCTAGATAAAGTTTTTCAATTTGGAATGCTTTCTTTGGACAATGGGAGGCGGACAGGGAAGGAAAGCAGGGAGCTTCCTGTCTTGAGTAATGGCATACCGTTCTGGATTAGTAGTTGAACTGGGAAAAAAAGGCAAAGGGAGTGTTTTCTTTTGGAGGGAGATATGCAACTGTTGATGAAGCATACAGATGGAGGGAGCCTTATAATAAGGGGGGAGGCATGGAGAGGGAGGAGGCATGGAGGGAGCTGCATTTGGGGAGGGAATATGGAGGGAATTGGAGGTATGGACAACAGCCTGGAGGGACATATGGTCGTGAGGGATCTTTCCTTGGAGAGAGGACCCCTCTGGAGGATTGGGTAACAGGGAGGTAACAGAGGGACATTGGGTAACAGGGGGTATGGAGTGAGGGGAAGAGTGGAGGGAGGGGGGAGGGAGTGGGTAACAGTGGGTAGGGAGGGAGGGAAGTATGGAGGAGGTAACAAATGGGAGGGAGGGGGTAGGGAGGGATGTATGGATGGGTAACAGGGTAGGGATTGGGTAACAGTGGTAACAGTGGGTAACAATGGACAGTGGGTAACAGTGGGGTAAGTATGGAGAGACCTCTCTCAGGATTGGGTATGGAGGGATGTATGGAGAGGGAGGGTCTCAGCATTGGGTAACATCTACATTCCTACTGCTCATGTGAGAGCTGAGATACATATTTAGGAATGGGTGAAAGCATTGATGACTCAGTATTTCCTGTTCAATCATTTGTATGGAATTGTTCATGTTTCAGAGGCGAAATGAATAACTGTGAACGCAGAAAGATTAACATGGTCAGTTGCTAATAAAGTTTTTCAATTTGAATGTTTTCTTTTTTACAAACGTTTGGTAACAGTGGGAAAGCATTGATGCGTTCCTGTCTTGAGTAATGGCATACCGTTCTCTATTAGAGTTGAACTGGGAAAAAGTTGCAAACATTCTTAGTGTTTTCTTTCCAGCAAATTAGATATGCAACTGTGGGTGAAGCATACAGATGGAAAAAGCCTTATAATAATTTGGGGGGTATATCAGCCTCTCAAAATGGGTAACATAGCTGCATTTGGGTTTTTGAATATAATATTGCATGGTACAGCAAACAACAGCCTGTCAGCACATCATACAAGTTGTCGTGAATCTCTTTCCTTGTTGATACAACCCCTCTCAGCATTGGGTAACAGTGGGTAACAGTAGGTAACATTGGGTAACAGTGGGTAACAGTGGGTAAGAGTGGGTAACAGTGGGTAAGAGTGGGTAACAGTGGTAACAGTGGGTAACAGTGGGTAACATTGATTCAACCTCTCTCAGCATTGGGTAACAATGGGTAACAGTGGGTAACAGTGGGTAACAATGGGTAACAATGGGTAAACAGTAAATAAATGGGTAACAATGGGTAACAGTGGGTAACAGTGGGTAACAGTGGGTAACATTGGGTAACAGTGGGTAACAGTGGGTAACATTGATACAACCTCTCTCAGCATTGGGTAACAGTGGGTAACAGTGGGTAACATTGATACAACCTCTCTCAGCATTGGTTAACAGTGGGTTGGGTAACAGTGGGTAACAGTGGGTAACAGTGGGTAAGAGGATAACAGTGGGTAAGAGTGGGTAACAGTGGGTAACATTGATTCAACCTCTCAGCATTGGGTAACAATGGGTAACAGTGGGTAATTGGGTAACAATGGGTAACAGTGGGTAACAGTGGGTAACAGTGGGTAACAGTGGGTAACAATGGGTAACAGGTAACAGTGGGTAACAGTGGGTAACATTGGGTAACAGTGGGTAACAGTGGTAACAATGGCAACAGTGGGTAACAGTGGGTAACATTGATAACAACCTCCTCTGCATTGGGTAACAGTGGGTAACAGTGGGTAACATTGATACAACCTCTCTCAGCATTGGGTAACAGTGGGTAACAGTGGGTAACAGTGGGTAACAGTGGGTAACATTGGGTAACAGTGGGTAACAGTGGGTAACATTGCAACAGTGGGTAACAGTGGGTAACATTGGGTAACAGTGGGTAACAGTGGGTAACATTGATACAACCTCTCAGCATTGGGTAACAGTGGGTAACAGTGGGTAACAGTGGGTAACAGTGGGTAACATTGATACAACCTCTCTCAGCATTGGGTAACAGTGGGTAACATTGGGTAACAGTGGGTAACAGTGGGTAACATTAGGTAACATTGGGTAACAGTGGGTAACAGTGGGTAAGAGTGGGTAACAGTGGGTAACATTGATACAACCTCTCTCAGCATTGGGTAACAGGGTAACATTGGGTAACAGTGGGTAACAGTGGGTAACAATGGGTAACATTGGGTAACATTGGGTACCATTGGGTAACAGTGGGTAACAGTGGGTAACAGTAGGTAACATTGGGTAACAGTGGGTAACAGTGGGTAACAGTGGGTAACATTGGGTAACAGTGGGTAACATTGGGTAACAGTGGGTAACATTGGGTAACAGTAGGTAACATTGGGTAACAGTGGGTAACAGTGGGTAACAGTAGGTAACATTGGGTAACAGTGGGTAACATTGATACAAACATTGGGTAACAGTGGGTAACAGTGGGTAACATTGATACAACCTCTTTCAGCATTGTTGGGTAACAGTGGGTAACAGTGGGTAACAGTGGGTAACATTGATACAACCTCTCTCAGCATTGGGTAACAGTGGGTAACATTGGGTAACAGTAGGTAACATCAATACAACCAAAACCCTAGTGTTGCAAGCGTCATGCTCTACCAACTGAGCCACACGAGACTTAATCTATTGTCAGTTAACATGCCTGTATTACTAGCAGACGTGCAGTGTAACAGGATCTCTGATGCTGGTTAGATTGAGCTACAACAACAGATAATCAATTGAGCTGGGAGACATCTCACACACATACGCACACACACACACACCTGTCCTGCCCCTTCTTCTGACACACACACACACTGACACTGTCGTGCCAGCACGTTAGTTGTTATGGAAACACGGCTGTCATGAGAGATCTTATCAGCCTGTGAGATACCGTAACTATTTCAACACAGACAGAGACACCACACACTCTTAGAACAAAAAGGTTCTATCTAGAACCTTAAAGGCTTCTTCAACTGTCCTCATAGGGGAACCTTTTAAAGAACAATTTTCGGTTCCAGGTAGAACATTTGGGTTCCAGATAGAACCCTTTTCAGTTCCATGTAGAACCTTTTTCTCAGAGGGCTCTACATGGAACCCAAACAAGTTCTACCTGGAACCCAAACAGGCTTATACCTGGAACCAAACAGGCTTATACCTGGAACCAAACAGGCTTATACCTGGAACCCAAACAGGCTTATACCTGGAACCCAAACAGGCTTATACCTTATACCTTATAACAACAACATGAACCTGTGGTCATGAGGTTCTGTTATCTGTCTATGTCTACAACATGAACCTGTGGTCATGAGGTTCTGTTATCTGCTTCACACTGCTAAATCATATCTATGTTCCAAATGGAACCCTATTCCCTATCTAGTGCCACATGTGGGACAAGTAGTGAACTATATAGGCGACAGATTCCCCCTTTCAAGCTTTGACATAAAACAATCTTAAATACAAATCTAGAGCACATGAAAAAGGACCTCATCACATATTGTATATTCCAAGATCCCGTTGTGATATTTTACTTCATTTCCCCAAACCATAGTTAAGTTTTACTGTCATGTGCACAAGTACAGTGAAATGCGTTCCTTGAAAGTCTTTTTTTTAAAACAAAAAATACAGTAATCAATAACAATGTACACTGAACAAAAAATATAAAATGCAACATACAACAATTTCAAAGATTTGAATGAGTATAAGCCTGTTTGGGTTTCATGTAGAGCCCTCTGCGAAAAGGTTCTACGTGGAACTGAAAAGGGTTCATAGAAGGAAATTATTCAATTGAAATAAATTCATTAGCTCCTAAGCTATGGATTTTACACGACTGGGATTACAGATATGCATCTGTTGGTCATAGATACCAGGCTGTTGATTGTGGCCTGTGGAATGTTGATCCACTCCTCTTCAATAACTGTGTGAAGATGCTGGATATTATCAACTGGAACACGTTGACGTACACGTCGATCCAGAGCATCCCAAACATGCTCAACGGGAAGAACTGGGGCGTTTTCGGTTTCCAGGAATTGTGTACAGATCCTTGTGACATGGGGCCGTGTGTCATGATGCTGAAACATGAGGTGATGGCGGTGGATGAAAGGCACGACAATGGGCCTTTTCACGGTATCAAATTGTCATCGTTGAAATGCCATTGTGTTTGTTGTCTGTAGCTTATGCCTGCCCATACCATAACCCCACCGCCACCATGGGGCACTGTGTATAGGGGGAAGGAGACAGGGATACTGGAGTGATAGAGGTAGATATGTATAGGGGGAAGGAGACAGGGATACTGGAGTGATGGAGGTAGATATGTATAGGGGGAAGGAGACAGGGATGCTGGAGTGATAGAGGTAGATATGTATAGGGGTAAGGAGACAGGGATACTGGAGTAAAAGAGGTAGACAAAGTGGAGTCGCAATTCAACGGCTCAGACACGAGACAAGGTCCACAAGGTCCACAGACAATCACGGATTACAAAGGGAAAACCAGCCATATTGCGGTACCTACGTCTTGCTCCCAAACAAGCTAAACACCTTCTTCACCCAGTTTGCAGAAAACACAGTGCCACCGATGTTGCCTGCTTCCAAGGACTGTGGGCTCTCGTTCTCCATGGCCGACAAGAGCAAGACATTTTTAGGAGTGTTAACGCTCGCAAGGCTGCTGGCCCAGAAGGCATTCCGAGCCGGGTCCTCAGAGCGCAGACCAGCTGGCTGGAGTGTTTTCGGACATATTCAATCAATCATTCTCAATCAATCACCCAAGAAAGCAAAGGTAACTGAACTAAATGACTATGGGCAACTAGCACTCACTTCTATCATTATGAAGTGCTTCTAGAGTTAAAAACCTCTTTAGGACAGGGGACGGTTGCATCCCACTCGGGCAATAAACAGGGAAAATGCAGCGCGGCAAATTTTAAAAAATGATATAAAATCAAACTTTCATTAAATCACACATGTAAGATACCAAATTAAAGATACACTCGTTGTGAATCCAGTCAACATGTCAGATTGTAAAAGGCTTTTCGGCGAAAGCATAAGAAGCTATTATCTGATGATAACCCTGCAGGCGCTACACAAAACGCAGAAATAAAATATAAAACATACATTACCTTTGACGAGCTTCTTTTGTTGGCACTCCAATATGTCCCATAAACATCACAAATGGTCCTTTTGTTTTAATTCCATCCATATATATCCAAAATGTCCATTTATTTGACGTGTTTCATCCAGAAAAAACAGTTTCAAAAATACCTGACACCCTAGACCCACTGCAATTTGCTTACCGCCCCAATAGATCCACAGACGATGTAATCACCATCGCACTGCGCACTGCCCTATCCCACCTGGACAAGAGGAATACCTACATCAGAATGCTGGTCATTGACTTCAGCACAGCATTCGACATCATAGCACCCTCCAAGCTCATTAAGATTGGGGCCCTGGGACTGAACCCCGCCCAGTGCAACTGGGTCCTGGACTTCCCGATGGGCCACCCCAGATGGTGAAGGTAGGAAACAACACCTCCACTATGCTGATCCTCAACACAGGGGCCCCACAAGGGTCCCCTCCTGTACTCTCTGTTCACCCATGATCACGTGGCCAGACACACCTCCAAATCAATCAAGTTTTCAGATGACACAACAGTAGTAGGCCTGATTACCAACAATGATGAGACAGCCTACAGGGAGGTGGTGATGGCCCTGGCGGATGTGTGCCTGGAAAATAACCTCTCCCTCAACGCCAACAAAACAAAGGAGCTGATCGTGGACTTCAGGAAACAGCAGAGGGAGCACCCCCCCATCCACATCGACGGGACATTAGTGGAGAAGGTGGAACGTTTGAAGTTCCTCAGCGTATACATCACTGACCATCTGAAATGGTCCCACACAGACAGAGTGGTGAAGAAAGCACAACAACCTCAGGAGGCTTCGTCCCTCAGAAACTTTTACAGATGCACAATTGGCATAATGACCACCGTTTTGTTTGGAGAAAAAAGGGGGAAGCTTGCAAATCCAAAAAACATCATCCCAACCGTGAAGCACGGGGGTGGCAGCATCATGTTGTGGGGGGTGCTTTGCTGCTGGAAGGACTGTGTTCACAAAATAGATGGCATCATGAGGGAGTCAAATTTGGTGGATATATTGAGGCAACATCTCAAGACATCAGTCAGGAAGTTAAAGCTTGGTCCAATGATGGCGAGCTTTACACCAGTCCAGCTGACGCTTGGCATTGTGCATGGTGATCTTAGGCTTGTGTGCAGCTGCTTGGCCATGGAAACCCATTTCATGAAGCTCCCGACGAACAGTTATTGTGCTGACGTTGCTTCCAGAGGCAGTTTGAAATTTGTTAGTGAATGTCGCAACCGAGGAAAGACAATTTTTACACGCTAAGTCTCGAAGGTCCCGTTCTGGGAGCTTGGCCTACCACTTTGCGGCTGAGCCGTTTTGCTCCTAGACATTTCCACTTCACAAAAACAGCTCTTACAGTTTGCCGTGGAAGCTCTAGCAGAGCAGAAATTTGACAAACTGACTTGTTGAAAAGGTGGCGTCCTATGACGGTGCCACGTTGAAAGTCACTGAGCTATTCATTAAGGCCATTCTACTGGCAATGTTTGTCTATGGAGATTGCATGGCTGTATGCTGAATGTTATACACCTGTCAGCAGAGGGTGTGGCTGAAATAGCCGAATCCACTAATTGGAAGGGGTGTCCACATACTGTACTATACACTGTATATACAGTGTATAACAAACAGAGTAGCAGCAGTGTGTGTGTGTGTGTGTGTGTGTGTGTGTGTGTGTGTGTGTGTGTGTGTGTGTGTGTGTGTATATAGAGTCTTTGAGTGTGCATAAAGTCAGTTTAAAAACATTTAATGAAATTAAAAGGGTCCATGCAGCCATTTGGTTAGCCTTTAGTTAGCTATTTAGTTAGCTATTTGGTTAGCCATTTGGTTAGCCATTTGGTTAGCCTTTAGTTAGCTATTTAGTTAGCTAGTTGGTTAGCCATTTAGTTAGCCATTTAGTTAGCTATTTAGTTAGCTAGTTGGTTAGCCTTTAGTTAGCTATTTAGTTAGCTATTTGGTTAGCCATTTGGTTAGCCATTTGGTTAGCCTTTAGTTAGCTATTTAGTTAGCTAGTTGGTTAGCCATTTAGTTAGCCATTTAGTTAGCTATTTAGTTAGCCATTTAGGTAGCTATTTAGTTAGCCATTTGGTAAGCTATTTAGTTAGCTATTTAGTTGGCTATTTAGCAGTCGTATGGCTTGGGGATAGAATCTGTTCCGGAGCCATAAGGGGTTTTAATAGAGGTCCTGGGATGGCAGGGATCTCGGCACCAGTGATGAACCTGGGTTGTCCGCACCCTCTGTATCGCCATGCGATCGGTGCAGTGGACATACCAAGCAGTGATGCAGCCAGTCAATATGCTTGTCAATGGTGCAGCTGTAGAACTTTTTGAGGATTTGAGGGCCCGTATGCTGTCGAGCCATCTTCATGACTGTTTGAATGTGTGTGGACCATTTTTATGTCTTTAGCAAATTGGATACTGTCATACTTCGAGATGGCCACTGGTCTTACAGTTTGGGATATTTTGTTGTGATTTGGTGAGGGAGGATAAATTATCTGGGGAGAAAGGTTAGGTTATAATTGCCTTGTAATTATTCCTGTGCTATCAATCTGTGGAATCCATGTAGCAAAATAGAATGTAAGCTCGCAAGACTTGGGGGATGGTTGTACGAGGTTAAGGTCTTAGTGGAATAAAGGAATCTAGGTTAAGGTCTTAGTGGAATAGAGGAATCTAGGTTAAGGTCATAGTAGATTAGAGGAATCTAGGTTAAGGTCATAGTAGAATAGAGGAATCTAGGTTAAGGTCCTAGTGGAATAAAGGAATCTAGGTTAAGGTCATAGTGGAATAGAGTAATCTAGGTTAAGGTCATAGTAGATTTGAGGAATTTGAATAGAAAATAGTCTGTTGACATACAACAGGGAAGCATCTACAGGTGGAATATCCAAAATGTTGCCCACGTTAATTGTGTGTGTGTGTGTACTGCTTCTTTTCTTACAGTATAAAGAGTAGTATATTAATATATAATGTTAATATATTTTATTATACAGTAGTAGTGTATAGGAAACAGTCATTACTCAAACAGGGGGGATATGTCAAGAATCTCTGTAATTAATATAGTATCGTATAGGAAACAGTCATTACTCAAACAGGGGATGTGTCACGTCTTGTCTGTCTCTGTAATTAATATCAGTCATTCAGGACAGGAGCTGTCTCCTTTATTATGCAATAAGCATGTCTATGTATCATCACTAGTAGTGTTCAATCAGTCATTGACAGAAATACCATGGGTATGACATATTTTTAATGAAATGCTACCATAATGTTTCATTCAAGGCATTATACACCTTCTTCTAATCCATAATATCTGTTCAACAAACTGAAAAACCCATGTCTGAAAACTGACACTACGTTTGACAGATCAGGTGACCTCCGAGGCCACAAATACAGACCCACCCACCCCCCTGTAATACTCACCTTTTCCAAAAGAGTCAGAATACAAAGACTTGATTTGGAGTTGGAATAGTTGATTTGGAGTTGGATTAGTTGATTTGGAGTTGGATTAGTTGATTTGGAGTTGGAATAGTTGATTTGGAGTTGGAATAGTTGATTTGGCGTTGATAGGGTTGAGTTGGAGTTTGCAGAGTTGATTTGGAGTTGATAGGCTTGAGTTGGCGTTGATAGGGTTGATTTGGCATTGATAGGATTGAGTTGGAGTTGGCAGAGTTGATTTGGAGTTGATAGGAAGGATTTGGAGTTGATGAGGTTGAGTTGGAGTTGATAGGAATGAGTTGGAGTTGATAGGGTTGAGTTGGAGTTGATAGGAATGATTTGGAGTTGATGAGGTTGAGTTGGAGTTGATGGGAATGATTCGGAGTCAATGAGGTTGAGTTGGAGTTGATAGGGTTGAGTTGGAGTAGGTAGAGTTGAGTTGGAGTTGGTAGGATTGGTAGGGTTGAGTTGGAGTTGAAAGGTTTGAGTTGGAGTAGGTAGGGTTGGGTTGGAGTAGGTAGGGTTGAGTTGGAGTAGGTAGGGTTGAGTTGGAGTTGGTAGGGTTGATAGGGTTGAGTTGGAGTAGGTAGGGTTGCATACTGCGGAGTCATAACCCCAGGTGCTGGAATGCACGCAAACAATATTCACCTGAACAGACTTGCAGTGATAATGGAGATTCTTCCAACTCAACTCAGGTAGCAAATGCAATGCTTTCATATATCTACACTGGTAAAAGCACTCATACTGTCAAGAAATGTCAATCGCCTTACTCCAGGCATATGTTCTCTCCTCGGGCTTCATGTTTATATTATAACTAATATGATGGTAGAATTTTGACTGACTTCAAACGACCCACGAATAGTTTAGTTTCGAGTAAAACGTAAACAATAATTGATAACTCCAACCACTTTGAAATCCCTTGACCGGAGGTAACCATCTGCTACCGGAATCTGAGTTTACACATCTGACATTTAAAAAACACATTGAAGTTATTATATTTGCGTCTTACCTAATTGAAGGACATGTTCCTCCACGAGCATCTGCACAGAAATGTTCTATAGTTATTTCTAATAGATTGGTTCCTAGTCCTGACTGACTCTGACTCCAACAGAAGGTGTATGTGGAACAGGTATTTACTCGAGCCAAGCCACTCCCTTGCCTTGGTAGGTAGGCTACTTCCTTATTTCTGTAGCGTGGACCTCCTCTCTCTCTCTCTCTCTCTCTCTCTCTCTCTCTGTCAATGTCTTTTGTGTTTTAGGAAAATAAAGGATATTATGTTGTAATCAGCTTTGCAGTTTTTTTATTTTTACAACCCATAGACATATTGGTGTTGGGCTATATTTGCTGTAGGACTACAGTATATTGTCATTGCTGTAGTAAACATGCAAAAGCTATTTCAAAGTACTGGGATAACATATTTCCAGTGTGTTTTCCATTGAAAGGATGGTTTTTGTTACCTTGATTTAAGGCAAGTCAGTTAAGAACATATTCTTATTTACAATGACGGCCTACAAAAGACAAAAGGCCTCCTGCGGGGACGGGGGCCTGGGTTAATTATTATTATTTTTTAAATATAGGACAAAACGCACATCACAACAAGAGAGAAAACACAACACGACATAAAGAGAGACCTAAAGACAACAGCATAGCAAGGCAGCAACACATGACAACACAGCATAGTAGCAACACAACATGACAACACAGCATGGTAGCAACACAACATGACAACAACATGGTAGCAGCACAGCATGGTAGCAGCACAGCATGGTAGCAGCACAGCATGGTAGCAACACAGCATGGTAGCAGCACAGCATGGTAGCAGCACAGCATGGTAGCAGCACAGCATGGTAGCAACACAGCATGGTAGCAGAACAGCATGGTAGCAGCACAGCATGGTAGCAGCACAGCATGGTAGCAACACAACATGTAGCACAACATGGTAGCAGCACAGCATGGTAGCAACACAACATGACAACAACATGGTAGCAACACAGCATGGTAGCAGCACAACATGGTAGCAGCACAGCATGGTAGCAACACAACATGACAACAACATGGTAGCAACACAGCATGGTAGCAACACAGCATTGTAGCAACACAACATGACAACAACATGGTAGCAACACAACATGGTAGCAGCACAAAAACATGGTACAAACATTATTGGGCACAGACAACAGCACAAAGGTCAAGAAGGTAGAGACAATACATCACACAAAGCAGCCACAACTGTCAGTAAAAGTGTCCATGATTGAGTCTTTGAATGAAGAGATTGAGATAAAATGATACATGGTATATAAAGTCCACATTTCCATTTACCTCAAACGATCCATAACGCACAATAAGAATAATATGTAAGCCTTCTACAAGACAAAGGGTTGACTGATTTGGGAGGCATCTTTTTTTTTTATAGGCTAATGATATTATTTCCACAGTTTTCCAATAACAAATATATTGACCAGTAGAGGGCAGTATAGATCTAAACACACCACTGGTCTCCGCTGCCATCTCAGACACTACCTACCTTCAAATATTGCCCTTTAGAGGATGTATTAAAAGCTCTTTAGAGTCTGTATGAAAAGCCCTTTAGAGTCTGTATTAAAAGGCCTTTAGAGTCTGTATTAAAAGCCCTTTAGAGTCTGTATTAAAAGCCCTTTAGAGTCTGTATTAAAAGCCTTTTAGAGTCTGTATTAAAAGCCCTTTAGAGTCTGTATTAAAAGCCCTTTAGAGTCTGTATTAAAAGGCCTTTAGAGTCTGTATGAAAAGCCTTTTAGAGGCTGTATTATAATCCCTTTAGAGTCTGTATTAAAAGGCCTTTAGAGTCTGTATGAAAAGCCTTTTAGAGGCTGTATTATAATCCCTTTAGAGTCTGTGTTATAGGGGAGCAGTATCCATAGACAGGAACACATCTCAATACAACAGGGTTGACATAAGAGGGTTGACATAAGAGGGTTGACATAAGAGGTTGACATAACTGTAGTTCTAGGTACTAGACAGAAGGCTAGAGGGTTGATATAACTGTAGTTCTGTTCTAGGTACTAGACAGAAGGCTAGAGGGTTGATATAACTGTAGTTCTGTTCTAGGTACTAGACAGAAGGCTAGAGGGTTGATATAACTGTAGTTCTGTTCTAGGTACTAGACAGAAGGGGGTTGATATAACCAGTTCTGTTCTAGGTACTAGACAGAAGGGGGTTGATATAACTGTAGTTCTAGGTACTAGACAGAAGGCTAGAGGGTTGATATAACTGTAGTTCTGTTCTAGGTACTAGACAGAAGGGGGTTGATATAACTGTAGTTCTGTTCTAGGTACTAGACAGAAGGCTAGAGGGTTGATATAACTGTAGTTCTAGGTACTAGACAGAAGGCTAGAGGGTTGACATAACTGTAGTTCTGTTCTAGGTACTAGACAGAAGGCTAGAGGGTTGACATGACTGTAGTTCTGTTCTAGGTACTAGACAGAAGGCTAGAGGGTTGATATAACTGTAGTTCTAGGTACTAGACAGAAGGCTAGAGGGTTGACATAACTGTAGTTCTGTTAGGTACTAGACAGAAGGGGGTTGACATAACTGTAGTTCTAGGTACTAGACAGAAGGGGGTTGATATAACTGTAGTTCTGTTCTAGGTACTAGACAGAAGGGGGTTGATATAACTGTAGTTCTGTTCTAGGTACTAGACAGAAGGGGTTGATATAACTGTAGTTCTGTTCTAGGTACTAGACAGAAGGGGTTGATATAACTGTAGTTCTGTTCTAGGTACTAGACAGAAGGGGGTTGATATAACTGTAGTTCTGTTCTAGGTACAGACAGAAGGCTAGAGGGTTGATATAACTGTAGTTCTGTTCTAGGTACTAGACAGAAGGCTAGAGGGTTGATATAACTGTAGTTCTGTTCTAGGTACTAGACAGAAGGGGTTGATATAACTGTAGTTCTGTTCTAGGTAATAGACAGAAGGCTAGAGGGTTGACATAACTGTAGTTCTAGGTACTAGACAGAAGGGGGTTGATATAACTGTAGTTCTGTTCTAGGTACTAGACAGAAGGGGTTGATATAACTGTAGTTCTGTTCTAGGTACTAGACAGAAGGCTAGAGGGTTGATATAACTGTAGTTCTGTTCTAGGTACTAGACAGAAGGCTAGAGGGTTGACATAACTGTTGTGTATTAGACAGTGGCAGCTGCAATGAGGGTTCAGGTCTGGAGCCAACTCTGGGTCAACAGCACTGCAGCAACACCAAAACACTGGCTAGATGAACGACACAGAACTACAGCACCAACACCAACACACTGGCTAGATGAACAACACAGATCTACATTACCAACACCAAAACACTGGCTAGATGAACAACACAGAACTACAGCACCAACACCAACACACTGGCTAGATGAACAACACAGATCTACATTACCAACACCAACACACCGGCTAGATGAACAACACAGAACTACAGCACCAACACACTGGCTAGAAGAACAACACAGAACTACAGCACCAACACCAACACACTGGCTAGATGAACAACACAGAACTACAGCACCATTACCAACACACTGGCTAGATGAACGACACAGAACTACATTACCAACACACTGGCTAGATGAACAACACAGAACTACAGCACCATTACCAACACACTGGCTAGATGAACGACACAGAACTACAGCACCAACACCAACACACTGGCTAGATGAACGACACAGAACTACATTACCAACACACTGGCTAGATGAACAACACAGAACTACAGCATTACACCAACACACTGGCTAGATGAACGACACAGAACTACAGCACCAACATACTGGCTAGATAAACAACACATAACTACAGCACCAACACCAACACACTGGCTAGGTGAATGACACAGAACTACAGCACCATTACCAACACACTGGCTAGATGAACGACACAGAACTACAGCACCAACACCAACACACTGGCTAGATGAACAACACAGAACTACAGCACCATTACCAACACACTGGCTAGATGAACGACACAGAACTACATTACCAAAACACTGGCTAGATGAACAACACAGAACTACAGCACCAACACCAACACACTGGCTAGATGAACGACACAGAACTACAGCACCATTACCAACACACTGGCTAGATGAACGACACAGAACTACATTACCAACACACTGGCTAGATGAACAACACAGAACTACAGCACCATTACCAACACACTGTCTAGATGAACGACACAGAACTACAGCATTACACCAACACAGTGGCTAGATGAACGACACAGAACTACAGCACCAACATACTGGCTAGATAAACGACACATAACTACAGCACCAACACCAACACACTGGCTAGGTGAACGACACAGAACTACAGCACCAACACATTGGCTAGATGAACAACACAAAACTACAGCACCAACACACTGGCTAGATGAACAACACAGAACTACAGCATTACACCAACACACTGGCTAGATGAACAACACAGAACTACAGCACCAACACCAACACACTGGCTAGATGAACGACACAGAACTACATTACCAACACACTGGCTAGATGAACAACACAAAACTACAGCACCAACACACTGGCTAGATGAACAACACATAACTACAGCATTACACCAACACACTGGCTAGATGAACGACACAGAACTACAGCACCAACATACTGGCTAGATGAACAACACAAAACTACAGCACCAACACCAACACACTGGCTAGATGAACAACACATAACTACAGCATTACACCAACACACTGGCTAGATGAACAACACAGAACTACAGCACCAACACACTGGCCAGATGAACAACACAAAACTACAGCACCAACACACTGGCTAGATGAATGACACAGAACTACAGCACCAACACCAACACACTGGCTAGATGAATGACACAGATCTACATTACCAACACCAAAACACTGGCTAGATGACCAACACAGAACTACAGCATTACACCAACACACTGGCTAGATGAACAACACAGAACTACAGCACCAACACCAACACACTGGCTAGATGAATGACACAGAACTACAGCACCAACACCAACACACTGGCTAGATGAATGACACAGAACTACAGCACCAACACCAACACACTGGCTAGATGAACAACACAGAACTACAGCACCAACACCAACACACTGGCTAGATGAACAACACAGAACTACAGCACCAACACACTGGCTAGATGAACAACACAGAACTACAGCACCAAAACACTGGCTAGATGAACGACACAGAACTACAGCACCAACATACTGGCTAGATGAACAACACAAAACTACAGCACCAACACCAACACACTGGCTAGATGAACAACACATAACTACAGCATTACACCAACACACTGGCTAGATGAACAACACAGAACTACAGCACCAACACACTGGCCAGATGAACAACACAAAACTACAGCACCAACACACTGGCTAGATGAATGACACAGAACTACAGCACCAACACCAACACACTGGCTAGATGAATGACACAGATCTACATTACCAACACCAAAACACTGGCTAGATGACCAACACAGAACTACAGCATTACACCAACACACTGGCTAGATGAACAACACAGAACTACAGCACCAACACCAACACACTGGCTAGATGAATGACACAGAACTACAGCACCAACACCAACACACTGGCTAGATGAATGACACAGAACTACAGCACCAACACCAACACACTGGCTAGATGAACAACACAGAACTACAGCACCAACACCAACACACTGGCTAGATGAACAACACAGAACTACAGCACCAACACACCGGCTAGATGAACAACACAGAACTACAGCACCAACACACTGGCTAGATGAACAACACAGAACTACAGCACCAACACCAACACACTGGCTAGATGAACAACACAGAACTACAGCACCAACACCAACACACTGGCTAGATGAACAACACAGAACTACTGCACCAACACCAACACTGGTCAGCAATGGGGGCAATAGCACACACCACAATTTCATCTGCATACAGATTTTGTTTACTGAGTTTTTTTTTTTTTTTTTTTTTTTTTTTTTTACAGATTAACATATATTGTTAATGTAAATATTGAAAAGAACTGGACCAAGAATCAATCCCTGTGGGACACCCATTGTTACCTTCAGAAAACCTGATTTAACACCAGCAATAAATACACACTGTGTTCTGTCCTTTAAATCCTTTTCAAACCAGCTACATTGAAGCTTCTGAATTAAGTAATGAGTAAAAGGCTCTAGACCGGGTCAATAAAAAAAAACTCACAGTATTTCTTATTCAAACATTTAATTAAGAACATAATTTAAAACCATATGAAGTAGCAGAGATGATCCTATGACCTTGTCTGAAACCTGATTGGTGTACATTTAGAACGCGTTTTGAAAAGAATCTAAGTTGAGTATTTTAACCAAGGGTTCTAGAATCTAAGTTGAGTATTTTAACCAAGGGTTCTAGAATCTAAGTTGAGTATTTTAACCAAGGGTTCTAGAATTGTTGCTAGGCAAGAGAGTTTGGACATGGGGGCGATCATTATTTAGGTCACATGGGTCAGCATATTTTTTTGTGAAGGGTGGAGTATACGGTCCGCATTCCAAACCCTGGGGATGGTACCAGAAATAGATTCTGCAATCAGAGAAGCAGAAAGCTGCAGCATGAAAGGATCAAGCCCCAGTGGATTTTTATTTTTCATTTTTTTTACATCAATCTTGCGCAAGGCGTCTAGCACATCACAAGTAGAAAGTTGTTGAAATAATAAATAAAGATTCACTAGAAGTTGACCGACTTTCCAATGAGCCAACTAGAGTCTGAATGAGGGGCATGCAGTCAACTGACTGGCAAACCAGAGTCAATAAAACCACAGTTTATTTCAAATAAAAAACATTTCTCAGTAATGAGGTCAGAGTCTGGCACAACTTGCTTAGGCAGGGAAAGGGGGGAATTCCATGCTTCAGTGCTTAAAACTGTTTTCCAAAATGTAGATGGATCACCAGCAGAGTGTTCAGTGACCACAGACCCCACCCTCAAGGAAACTCCCAGAAGGATTTGGGTGTAAAGGTGAAAACATGGAATGCTTTGATCTAACATAGCTCCAATGCACCCTCCCTATCCTCTCTCTACCCCACCACTACCCCTCCTAACATGACCCTACCCCCTCTCTCTACCCCACCACTACCCCCTCCTAACCTGACCCTATCCCCGCTTTCTCTACCCCACCACTACCCCCTCTCTCTACTCCAACACTACCCTTCCTAACCTGACCCTACCCCCTCTCTCTACCCCACCACTACCCCTCCTAACCTGACCCTACCCCCTCTCTCTGTACCCCACCACTACCCTTCCTAACCTGACCCTATTCCCCTCTCTCTACCCCACCACTACCCCTCCTAGCCTGACCTTACTCCCTCTCTCTACCCCACCACTACCCTTCCTAACCTGACCCTATTCCCCCTCTCTCTACCCCACCACTACCCCTCCTAGCCTGACCTTACTCCCCTCTCTCTACCCCACCACTACCCTTCCTAACCTGACCCTATTCCCCCTCTCTCTACCCCACCACTACCCCTCCTAGCCTGACCTTACTCCCTCTCTCTACCCCACCACTACCCTTCCTAACCTGACCCTATTCCCCCTCTCTCTACCCCACCACTACCCCTCCTAGCCTGACCTTACTCCCTCTCTCTACCCCACCACTACCCTTCCTAACCTGACCCTATTCCCCTCTCTCTACCCCACCACTACCCCTCCTAGCCTGACCTTACCCCCTCTCTACCCCACCACTACCCTTCCTAACCTGACCCTATTCCCCCTCTCTCTACCCCACCACTACCCCTCCTAGCCTGACCTTACGCCCTCTCTCTACCCCACCACTACCCTTCCTAACCTGACCCTATACCCTATTCCCCCTCTCTCTACCCCACCACTACCCCTCCTAACCTGACCCTACCCCCCTCTCTCTACCCCACCACTACCCTCCTAGCCTGACCTTACCCCTCTCTACCCCACCACTACCCTTCCTAACCTGACCCTATTCCCCCTCTCTCTACCCCACCACTACCCTCCTAGCCTGACCTTACTCCCTCTCTCTACCCCACCACTACCCTTCCTAACCTGACCCTATTCCCCCTCTCTACCCCACCACTACCCTCCTAACCTGACCCTACCCCCTCTCTCTGTACCCCACCACTACCCTCCAAACCTGACCACTACCCTCCTAACCTGACCCTACCCCCCTCTCTCTGTACCCCACCACTACCCCTCCTAACCTGACCACTACCCTCCTAACCTGACCCTACCCCGCTCTCTCTGTACCCCACCACTACCCCTCCAAACCTGACCACTACCCTCCTAACCTGACCCTACCCCTCTCTCTGTACCCCACCACTACCCCTCCTAACCTGACCCTACCCCCCTCTCTCTGTACCCCACCACTACCCCTCCTAACCTGACCCTACCCCCTCTCTGTACCCCACCACTACCCCTCCTAACCTGACCCTACCCCTCTCTGTACCCCACCACTACCCTCCTAACCTGACCCCCCCCCTCTCTCTGTACCCCCACCACTACCCCTCCTAACCTGACCCTACCCCCCTCTCTGTACCCCACCACTACCCTCCTAACCTGACCACTACCCTCCTAACCTGACCCCTACCCCCCTCTCTCTCTACCCCACCACTACCCTCCTAACCTGACCACTGCCCTCCTAACCTGACCCTACCCCCTCTCTCTGTACCCCACCACTACCCCTCAAACCTGACCACTACCCTTCCTAACCTGACCCTACCCCCCCTCTCTACCCCACCACTACCCCTCCAAACCTGACCACTACCCTTCCTAACCTGACCCTACCCCCTCTCTCTGTACCCCCACCACTACCCCTCCTAACCTGACCACTACCCTTCCTAACCTGACCCTACCCCCTCTCTCTACCCCACCACTACCCCTCCAAACCTGACCACTACCCTTCCTAACCTGACCCTACCCCCCTCTGTACCCCACCACTACCCCTCCTAACCTGACCACTACCCTCCTAACCTGACCACTACCCTCCTAACCTGACCCCCCTCTCTCTGTACCCCCACCACTACCCTCCTAACCTGACCACTACCCTCCTAACCTGACCCCTCTCTCTGTACCCCACCACTACCCTCCTAACCTGACCACTACCTCCTAACCTGACCCTACTCTCTCTGTACCCCACCACTACCCTCCTAACCTGACCACTACCCTCCTAACCTCTCTCTGTACCCCACCACTACCCCTCCTAACCTGACTACTACCCTCCTAACCTGACTCTGTACCCCACCACTACCCTCCTAACCTGACCACTACCCTCCTAACCTGACCCTACCCCCCTCTCTGTACCCCACCACTACCCTCCTAACCTAACCACTACCCTCCTAACCTGACCCCCTCTCTCTGTACCCCACCACTACCCTCCTAACCTGACCACTACCCTCCTAACCTGACCCTACCCCCCTCTCTCTACCCCACCACTACCCCTCCTAACCTGCCCACTACCTCCTAACCTGACCCTTTCCTCTCTACCCCACCACTACCCCTCCAAACCTGACCCTACCCCCTCTCTCTCTACCCCACCACTACCCTCCTAACCTGACCCTACCCCCTCTGTACCCCACCACTACCCCTCCTAACCTGACCACTACCCTCCTAACCTGACCCTACCCCCCTCTCTCTACCCCACCACTACCCCTCCTAACCTGACCCTCCTAACCTGACCCCCCCCTCCTACCCCACCACTACCCTGACCCCCTCCCCTCTCTCTACCCCACCACTACCTCCTAACCTGACCCTACCCCCTAACCTGACCCTACTCCCCTCTCTCTACCCCACCACTACCCTCCTAACCTGACCCTACCCCCTCTCTCTACCCCCACCACTACCCTCCTAACCTGACCCTACCCCCTCTCTCTACCCCACCACTACCCTCCTAACCTGACCACTACCCTCCTAACCTGACCCTACCCCCCTCTCTCTACCCCACCACTACCCCTCCTAACCTGACCACTACCCTCCTAACCTGACCCTACCCTCTCTCTCTACCCCACCACTACCCCTCCTAACCTGACCACTACCTCCTAACCTGACCCTACCCCCTCTCTCTCTACCCCACCACTACCCTCCCAACCTGACCCCTCCTAACCTGACCCTACCCCCTCTCTCTACCCCACCACTACCCCTCCTAACCTGACCACTACCTCCTAACCTGACCCTACCCCCTCTCTCTCTACCCCACCACTACCCCTCCTAACCTGACCCTACCCTGCTCTTCTACCCCACCACTACCCTCCTAACCTGACCCTACCCCCTCTCTCTACCCCACCACTACCCCTCCTAACCTGACCACTACCCTCCTAACCTGACCCTACCCCCCTCTCTACCCCACCACTACCCCTCCTAACCTGACCACTACCCTCCTAACCTGACCCTACCCCCTCTCTCTCTACCCCACCACTACCCCTCCTAACCTGACCACTACCCTCCTAACCTGACCCTACCCCCCTCTCTACCCCACCACTACCCCTCCTAACCTGACCACTACTCCTAACCTGACCCCTACCCCCCTCTCTCTCTACCCCACCACTACCCTCCTAACCTGACCCCTACCCCCCTCTACCCCACCACTACCCTCCTAACCTGACCCTACCCCCCCCTCTCTCTACCCCACCACTACCCTCCTAACCTGACCACTACCCTCCTAACCTGACCCTACCCCCCCTCTCTCTACCCCACCACTACCCTCCAAACCTGACCACTACCCCTCCTAACCTGACCCTACCCCCTCTCTCTGTACCCCACCACTACCCTCCTAACCTGACCACTACCCTCCTAACCTGACCCTACCCCCTCTCTCTCTACCCCACCACTACCCCTCCTAACCTGACCCTACCCCTCTCTACCCCACCACTACCCCTCCTAACCTGACCACTACCCTCCTAACCCCCTCTCTCTCTACCCCCCCACCTCCTAACCTGACCCTACCCCCCCCTAACCTGACCACTACCCTCCTAACCTGACCCTACCCCTCTCTCTCTACCCCACCACTACCCCTCCTAACCTGACCACTACCCTCCTAACCTGACCCTACCCCCTCTCTCTCTACCCCACCACTACCCTCCTAACCTGACCACTACCCTCCTAACCTGACCCCTCCCCCCTCTCTACCCCACCACTGCCCCTCCAAACCTGACCACTACCCTCCTAACCTGACCCTACCCCCTCTCTCTCTACCCCACCACTACCCCTCCTAACCTGACCCTACCCCCTCTCTCTACCCCACCACTACCCTCCTAACCTGACCCTACCCCCTCTCTCTACCCCACCACTACCCCTCCTAACCTGACCACCCCTCCTAACCTGACCCTACCCCTCTCTCTCTACCCCACCACTACCCTCCAAACCTGACCACTACCCTCCTAACCTGACCCTACCCCTCTCTCTGTACCCCACCACTACCCCTCCTAACCTGACCACCCCCTCCTAACCTGACCCTACCCCCTCTCTGCCCCCACCACTGCCCTCCACCACCCTGCCCCCCTCCTAACTCTGACCCTCCTACCCCTACCCCCCTCTCTCTCTACCCCACCACTACCCTCCTAACCTGACCACTACCCTCCTAACCTGACCCTACCCCCTCTCTCTCTACCCCACCACTACCCCTCCTAACCTGACCACTACCCTCCTAACCTGACCCTACCCCCCCTCTCTCTACCCCACCACTACCCCTCCTAACCTGACCACTACCCTCCTAACCTGACCCTACCCCCTCTCTCTCTACCCCACCACCCCTCCACTGACCCTACCCTCCTAACCTGACCCTACCCCCTCTCTCTCTACCCCACCACTACCCTAACCTAACTCTCTCTACCCCACCACTACCCTCCTAACCTGACCCTACCCCCCTCTCTCTACCCCACCACTACCCCTCCTAACCTGACCACTACCCTCCTAACCTGACCCTACCCCCCCCTCTCTACCCCACCACTACCCTCCAAACCTGACCACTACCCTCCTAACCTGACCCTACCCCCTCTCTCTCTACCCCACCACTACCCCTCCTAACCTGACCACTACCCTCCTAACCTGACCCTACCCCCCCTCTCTCTACCCCCACCACTACCCTCCTCCTAACCTGACCCCTCCTAACCTGACCACTCACCCTCCTAACCTGACCCTACCCCCCCTCTCTCTACCCCACCACTACCCTCCTAACCTGACCCTACCCCCTCTCTCTCTACCCTCCTAACCACCCTACCCCCTCCCTACCCCACCACTACCCTCCTAACCTGACCACTACCCTCCTAACCTGACCCTACCCCTCTCTCTCTACCCCACCACTACCCTCCTAACCTGACCACTACCCTCCTAACCTGACCCTACTCTCTACCCCACCACTACCCCTCCTAACCTGACCACTACCCTCCTAACCTGACCCTACCCCCTCTCTCTACCCCACCACTACCCTCCTAACCTACCACTACCCTCCTAACCTGACCCTACCCCCCACTCTCTACCCCACCACACCCTCCTAACCTGACCACTACCCTCCCCCCTACCCCCCTCTCTCTACCCCACCCCCCCTCCAACCTGACCCTACCCCTCCTAACCTGACCACTACCCTCCTAACCTGACCCTACCCCCTCTCTCTCTACCCCACCACACCCTCCTAACCTGACCACTACCCTCCTAACCTGACCCTACCCCCCTCTCTCTCTACCCCACCACTACCCTCCTAACCTGACCACTACCCTCCTAACCTGACCCTACCCCTCTCTCTACCCCACCACCCCTCCTAACCTGACCACTACCCTCCTAACCTGACCCTACCCCCTCTCTACCCCACCACTACCCTCCTAACCTGACCACTACCCTCCTAACCTGACCCTACCCCCTCTCTCTACCCCACCACTACCCCTCCTAACCTGACCCTACCCCCTCTCTGACTACCCCACCACTACCCCCTCCTAACCTGACCACTACCCTCCTAACCTGACCCTACCCCTCCCTCTCTACCCCACCACTACCCCTCCTAACCTGACCACTACCCTCCTAACCTGACCCTGCCCCCCCCTCTCTCTACCCCACCACTACCCTCCTAACCTGACCACTACCCTCCCTAACCTGACCTCCTAACCTGACCCTACCCCCCCTCTCTGTACCCCACCACTACCCTCCTAACCTGACCACTACCCTCCTAACCTGACCCTACCCCCTCTCTCCTACCCACCACTACCCCTCCTAACCTGACCACTACCCTCCTAACCTGACCCTACCCCCTCTCCCCCACCACTACCCCTCCTAACCTGACCACTACCCTTCCTAACCTGACCCTACCTCTCTCTGTACCCCACCACTACCCCTCCTAACCTGACCACTACCCTAACCTGACCCTACCCCCCTCTCTGTACCCCACCACTACCCCTCCTAACCTGACCCTCCTAACCTGACCCTACCCCTCTCTCTACCCCACCACTACCCCTCCTAACCTGACCCTCCTAACCTGACCCTACCCCCCCTCTCTCTACCCCACCACTACCCCTCCAAACCTGACCACTACCCTCCTAACCTGACCCTACCCCCTCTCTCTGTACCCCACCACTACCCCTCCTAACCTGACCACTACCTCCTAACCTGACCCTACCCCCCTCTCTACCCCACCACTACCCTCCTAACCTGACCACTACCCTCCGTCTCTCTGTACCCCACCACTAACCCCTCCTAACCTGACCACTACCCTCCGTTCTCTCTCTACCCCACCACTACCCTCCTAACCTGACCACTACCCTCCGTTCTCTGTACCCCCACCACTAACCCTCCTAACCTGACCACTACCCTCCGTTCTCTCTGTACCCCCACCACTACCCTCCTAACCTGACCACTACCCTCCGTTCTCTCTCTACCCCACCACTACCCTCCTAACCTGACCACTACCCTCCTAACCTGACCCTACCCCCCCTCTCTCTACCCCACCACTACCCTCCTAACCTGACCACTACCCTCCTAACCTGACCCTACCCCTCTCTCTACCCCACCACTACCCTCCTAACCTGACCACTACCCTCCTAACCTGACCACTACCCTCCTAACCTGACCCTACCCCCTCTCTCTCTACCCCACCACACCCTCCTAACCTGACCACTACCCTCCTAACCTGACCCTGCCCCCTCTCTCTACCCCACCACTACCCTCCTAACCTGACCACTACCCTCCTAACCTGACCCTACCCCCCTCTCTCTACCCCACCACTACCCTCCTAACCTGACCCTACCCCCTCTCTCTACCCCACCACTGCCCTCCTAACCTGACCCTACCCCCCCCTCTCTACCCCACCCACTACCCCTCCTAACCTGACCACTACCCTCCTAACCTGACCCTGCCCCCTCTCTCTACCCCACCACTACCCTCCTAACCTGACCACTACCCTCCTAACCTGACCCTACCCCCTCTCTCTACCCCACCACTACCCTCCTAACCTGACCCTACCCCCCTCTCTCTCTACCCCACCACTACCCTCCTAACCTGACCCTACCCCCTCTCTGCTCTACCCCACCACTACCCCTCCTAACCTGACCACTACCCTCCAACCTGACCCTACCCCCTCTCTCTGTACCCCACCACTACCCCCTCCTAACCTGACCACTACCCTCCTAACCTGACCCTGCCCCCTCTCTCTGTACCCCACCACTACCCCTCCTAACCTGACCACTACCCTTCCTAACCTGACCCTACCCCTCTCTCTGTACCCCACCACTACCCCTCCTAACCTGACCACTACCCTCCTAACCTGACCCCTGCCCCCCCCTCTCTGTACCCCACCACTACCCCTCCTAACCTGACCACTACCCTCCTAACCTGACCCTACCCCCCTCTCTCTACCCCACCACTACCCTCCTAACCTGACCACTACCCTCCTAACCTGACCCTACCCCCTCTCTCTCTACCCCACCACTACCCCTCCAAACCTGACCACTACCCTCCTAACCTGACCCTACCCCCCTCTCTGTACCCCACCACTACCCCTCCCTAACCTGACCACTACCCTCCCTAACCTGACCCTACCCCCTCTCTACCCCACCACTACCCTCCTAACCTGACCACTACCCTCCGTTCTCTCTGTACCCCACCACTAACCCTCCTAACCTGACCACTACCCTCGTTCTCTCTCTACCCCACCACTACCCCTCCTAACCTGACCACTACCCTCCGTTCTCTCTGTACCCCCACCACTAACCCTCCTAACCTGACCACTACCCTCCGTCTTTCTCTGTACCCCACCACTAACCCTCCTAACCTGACCACTACCCTCCGTCTCTCTACCCCACCACTACCCCCTCCTAACCTGACCACTACCCTCCTAACCTGACCCCACCCCCTCTCTACCCCCACCACTACCCTCCTAACCTGACCACTACCCCCTCCTAACCTGACCCTACCCCCTCTACCCCCACCACTAACCCTCCTAACCTGACCACTACCCTCCTAACCTGACCACTACCCCTCCTAACCTGACCCTACCCCCTCTCTACCCCACCACTAACCCTCCTAACCTGACCCTACCCCCCTCTACCCCACCACTAACCCTCCTAACCTGACCCTACCCCTCTACCCCACCACTACCCTCCTAACCTGACCACTACCCTCCTAACCTGACCACTACCCTCCTAACCTGACCACTACCCTCCTAACCTGACCCTACCCCCTCTCTCTCTACCCCACCACTACCCTCCTAACCTGACCACTACCCCCCTCTCTCTCTACCCCACCACTACCCTCCTAACCCTGACCACTACCCTCCTAACCTGACCACTACCCTCCTAACCTGACCACTACCCTCCTAACCTGACCACTACCCTCCTAACCTGACCACTACCCTCCTAACCTGACCACTACCCTCCTAACCTGACCACTACCCTCCTAACCTGACCACTACCCTCCTAACCTGACCACTACCCCTCCTAACTCTGACCACTACCCTCCTACCCCACCACTACCCCCCTCTCTCTGTACCCCACCACTACCCTCCGTTCTCTCTGTACCCCACCACTACCCCCTCTCTCTCTGTACCCCACCACTACCCTCCTAACCTGACCACTACCCCTCCTAACCTGACCACTACCCTCCTAACCTGACCACTACCCTCCTAACCTGACCACTACCCCTCCTAACCTGACCACTACCCTCCTAACCTGACCACTACCCTCCTAACCTGACCACTACCCTCCTAACCTGACCACTACCCTCCTAACCTGACCACTACCCTCCTAACCTGACCACTACCCTCCTAACCTGACCCTACCCCTCCTAACCTGACCACTACCCTCCTAACCTGACCACTACCCTCCTAACCTGACCACTACCCTCCTAACCTGACCACTACCCTCCTAACCTGACCACTACCCTCCTAACCTGACCACTACCCTCCTAACCTGACCCTACCCTCCTAACCTGACCCTACCCCTCCTAACCTGACCCTACCCCTCCTAACCTGACCACTACCCTCCTAACCTGACCACTACCCTCCTAACCTGACCACTACCCTCCTAACCTGACCACTACCCTCCTAACCTGACCACTACCCTCCTAACCTGACCACTACCCTCCTAACCTGACCACTACCCCTCCTAACCTGACCACTACCCTCCTAACCTGACCACTACCCTCCTAACCTGACCACTACCCTCCTAACCTGACCCTACCCCCCCTCTCTCTACCCCACCACTACCCCTCCTAACCTGACCCTACCCCTCCTAACCTGACCACTACCCTCCTAACCCCCTCTCTCTCTACCCCACCACTACCCTCCTAACCTGACCCTACCCCTCCTAACCTGACCACTACCCCCCTCCTAACCTGACCACTACCCTCCTAACCTGACCACTACCCCTCCTAACCTGACCACTACCCTCCTAACCTGACCACTACCCTCCTAACCTGACCACTACCCCTCCTAACCTGACCCTACCCCTCCTAACCTGACCCTACCCCTCCTAACCTGACCACTACCCCTCCTAACCTGACCACTACCCTCCTAACCTGACCACTACCCCTCCTAACCTGACCCTACCCCTCCTAACCTGACCACTACCCCTCCTAACCTGACCACTACCCTCCTAACCTGACCACTACCCTCCTAACCTGACCCTACCCCTCCTAACCTGACCACTACCCTCCTAACCTGACCACTACCCCTCCTAACCTGACCACTACCCTCCCTAACCTGACCCTACCCCTCCTAACCTGACCACTACCCTCCTAACCTGACCACTACCCCTCCTAACCTGACCACTACCCTCCTAACCTGACCACTACCCTCCTAACCTGACCACTACCCTCCTAACCTGACCACTACCCTCCTAACCTGACCCTACCCCTCCTAACCTGACCACTACCCTCCTAACCTGACCACTACCCCTCCTAACCTGACCACTACCCTCCTAACCTGACCACTACCCTCCTAACCTGACCACTACCCTCCCTAACCTGACCCTACCCCTCCTAACCTGACCACTACCCTCCTAACCTGACCACTACCCCTCCTAACCTGACCACTACCCTCCTAACCTGACCACTACCCCTCCTAACCTGACCACTACCCTCCTAACCTGACCCTACCCTCCTAACCTGACCACTACCCTCCTAACCTGACCACTACCCTCCCTAACCTGACCACTACCCTCCTAACCTGACCACTACCCTCCTAACCTGACCCTACCCTCCTAACCTGACCACTACCCCTCCTAACCTGACCCTACCCTCCTAACCTGACCACTACCCTCCTAACCTGACCACTACCCTCCTAACCTGACCACTACCCTCCTAACCTGACCACTACCCCTCCTAACCTGACCACTACCCTCCTAACCTGACCACTACCCTCCTAACCTGACCACTACCCTCCTAACCTGACCACTACCCTCCTAACCTGACCACTACCCTCCTAACCTGACCACTACCCTCCGTTCTCTCTGTACCCCACCACTACCCTCCTAACCCCACCACTACCCTCCTAACCTGACCACTACCCTCCTAACCTGACCACTACCCCCTCCTAACCTGACCACTACCCTCCTAACCTGACCCTACCCCTCCTAACCTGACCACTACCCTCCTAACCTGACCACTACCCTCCTAACCTGACCACTACCCTCCTAACCTGACCCTACCCTCCTAACCCCACCACTACCCTCCTAACCTGACCACTACCCTCCTAACCTGACCACTACCCTCCTAACCTGACCACTACCCTCCTAACCTGACCCTACCCTCTCCTAACCTGACCACTACCCCTCCTAACCTGACCCTACCCTCCTAACCTGACCACTACCCTCCTAACCTGACCACTACCCTCCTAACCTGACCACTACCCTCCTAACCTGACCACTACCCCTCCTAACCTGACCACTACCCTCCTAACCTGACCACTACCCTCCTAACCTGACCACTACCCTCCTAACCTGACCACTACCCTCCTAACCTGACCACTACCCTCCGTTCTCTCTGTACCCCACCACTACCCTCCTAACCCCACCACTACCCTCCTAACCTGACCACTACCCTCCTAACCTGACCACTACCCTCCTAACCTGACCACTACCCTCCTAACCTGACCACTACCCTCCCTAACCTGACCACTACCCTCCCTAACCTGACCACTACCCTCCTAAACCCCACCACTACCCTCCCTAACCTGACCACTACCCTCCTAACCTGACCACTACCCTCCTAACCTGACCACTACCCTCCTAACCCCACCACTACCCTCCTAACCTGACCACTACCCTCCTAACCTGACCCTACCCCTCCGTTCTCTGTACCCCACCACTACCCTCCTAACCTGACCACTACCCTCCTAACCTGACCACTACCCTCCTAACCTGACCACTACCCTCCTAACCCCACCACTACCCTCCTAACCTGACCACTACCCTCCTAACCTGACCACTACCCTCCTAACCTGACCACTACCCCTCCTAACCTGACCACTACCCTCCTAACCTGACCACTACCCTCCCTAACCCCACCACTACCCTCCTAACCTGACCACTACCCTCCTAACCCCACCACTACCCTCCTAACCTGACCACTACCCTCCTAACCTGACCACTACCCTCCTAACCTGACCACTACCCTCCTAACCTGACCACTACCCTCCTAACCTGACCACTACCCCTCCTAACCTGACCACTACCCTCCTAACCTGACCACTACCCTCCTAACCTGACCACTACCCTCCTAACCTGACCACTACCCTCCTAACCCCACCACTACCCCTCCTAACCTGACCACTACCCTCCTAACCTGACCACTACCCTCCTAACCTGACCACTACCCTCCTAACCCCACCACTACCCTCCTAACCTGACCACTACCCTCCTAACCTGACCACTACCCTCCTAACCTGACCACTACCCTCCTAACCTGACCACTACCCTCCTAACCTGACCACTACCCTCCTAACCCCACCACTACCCCTCCTAACCTGACCACTACCCTCCTAACCTGACCACTACCCTCCTAACCCCACCACTACCCCTCCTAACCTGACCACTACCCTCCTAACCTGACCACTACCCTCCTAACCCCACCACTACCCCTCCTAACCTGACCACTACCCTCCTAACCTGACCACTACCCTCCTAACCTGACCCTACCCTCCTAACCTGACCACTACCCTCCTAACCCCACCACTACCCCTCTAACCTGACCACTACCCTCCTAACCCCACCACTACCCCTCCTAACCTGACCACTACCCTCCTAACCCCACCACTACCCTCCCTAACCCCACCACTACCCTCCTAACCCCACCACTACCCTCCTAACCCCACCACTACCCTCCTAACCCCACCACTACCCTCCTAACCCCACCACTACCCTCCTAACCCCACCACTACCCTCCTAACCTGACCACTACCCTCCTAACCTGACCACTACCCCTCCTAACCCCACCACTACCCTCCTAACCTGACCACTACCCTCCTAACCTGACCACTACCCCTCCTAACCTGACCACTACCCTCCTAACCTGACCACTACCCTCCTAACCTGACCACTACCCTCCTAACCCCACCACTACCCCTCCTAACCTGACCACTACCCTCCTAACCTGACCACTACCCTCCTAACCCCACCACTACCCTCCTAACCTGACCACTACCCTCCTAACCTGACCACTACCCTCCTAACCCCACCACTACCCCTCCTAACCTGACCACTACCCTCCTAACCTGACCACTACCCTCCTAACCTGACCCTACCCTCCTAACCTGACCACTACCCTCCTAACCCCACCACTACCCCTCCTAACCTGACCACTACCCTCCTAACCCCACCACTACCCCTCCTAACCTGACCACTACCCTCCTAACCCCACCACTACCCTCCTAACCCCACCACTACCCTCCTAACCCCACCACTACCCTCCTAACCCCACCACTACCCTCCTAACCCCACCACTACCCTCCTAACCCCACCACTACCCTCCTAACCCCACCACTACCCTCCTAACCCCACCACTACCCTCCTAACCTGACCACTACCCTCCTAACCTGACCACTACCCCTCCTAACCTGACCACTACCCTCCTAACCTGACCACTACCCTCCCAACCTGACCACTACCCTCCTAACCTGACCACTACCCTCCTAACCCCACCACTACCCCCTCCTAACCTGACCACTACCCTCCTAACCTGACCACTACCCTCCTAACCCCACCACTACCCTCCTAACCTGACCACTACCCTCCCTAACCTGACCACTACCCTCCTAACCCCACCACTACCCTCCTAACCTGACCACTACCCTCCCTAACCTGACCACTACCCTCCTAACCCCACCACTACCCCTCCTAACCTGACCACTACCCTCCTAACCTGACCACTACCCCTCCGTTCTCTCTTCTCTTAATTATTGCTAAAAACATGCCTTTCCTTGATGGTCTCTGAGACAAAAGAGAGTCCACATTCCAACAACATCATTGACCTCTTTATTTTCCAGGGGTCGAACCAATGTTGATCGTTGTGACATCATTGGTCTGCTATTCCACAATGGTTTTAGCAGCGGTAGTAGTCAGTTTGCTCACCCCTGACCTCTAACCTCTACCCTGTGGAAAATATTGGACACCTGCAGTACTAAAGTAAAGGCCATGAGACTGAGAGCAACCAGTGGGAACTCCTATGGGTCCTACGATGTGGAGTGGAGAGGAGGAAGAGGAGAGTAGAAAGAGGAGAGTAGGAAGAGGAAAGTAGGAAGATGAGCATAGGAAGAGGGTGGAGGAAGAGGAAAGTAGGAAGAGAAGAGTAGGAAGATGAGGGAGGAAGAGGAGAGTAGGAAGAGGAGAGTAGGAAAAGGGGGAGGATAGGGAGAGTAGGAAAAGGGGGAGGATAGGGAGAGTAGGAAAAGGGGGAGGATAGGGAGAGTAGGAAGAGGAGGAGGAAGAGGAGAGTAGGAAGAGGGTGGAGGAAGAGGAAAGTAGGAAGAGGCGAGTAGGAAGAGGGGGTTGAAGAGGAGAGTAGGAAGAAGGGGGAGGAAGAGGAGGGTAGGAAGGGGGAGGAAGAGGAAAGTATGAAGAGGAGAGTAGGAAAAGGAGAGGAGGAAGAGGGAGAGTATGAAGAGGAGAGTAGGAAAAGGAGAGGAGGAAGAGGAGAGTAGGAAGAGGAGAGGAGGAAGAGGGGGATAGGGAGAGGAGGAAGAGGAGGAAGAGGGGGATAGGGAAAGGAGGAAGAAGAGAGGAGGAAGAGGGAAAGAAGGAAGAGGAGAGTAGGAAGAGGGGGAGGAAGAGGAGAGGAAGAAGAGGGGGAGGAAGAGGAGATTAGGAAGAGGAGGGAGGAAGAGGAGAGTAGAAAGAGGCGAGAAGGAAGGCGGGGGTTGAAGAGGAGAGTAGGAAGAGGAGAGGAGGAAGAGGGGGATAGGGAGAGGAGGAAGAGGAGGAAGAGGGGGGATAGGGAAAGGAGGAAGAAGAGAGGAGGAAGAGGGAAAGAAGGAAGAGGAGAGTAGGAAGAGGGGGAGGAAGAGGAGAGGAAGAAGAGGGGGAGGAAGAGGAGATTAGGGAAGAGGAGGGAGGAAGAGGAGAGTAGAAAGAGGCGAGAAGGAAGGCGGGGTTGAAGAGGAGAGTAGAAAGAGGAGAGGAGGAAGAGGAAAGTATGAAGAGGAGTGTAGGAAGAGGGAGGAAGAGGAGAGTAGGAAGAGGAGAGTAGTAAGAGGGAGGAAGAGGAGAGTAGGAAGAGGAGAGTAGGAAGAGGAGAGTAGGAAGAGGAGAGAAGGAAAAGGGGGATGAAGAGGAGAGTAGGAAGAAGTGGGAGGAAGTGGAGAGGAGGAAGAGGGGGAAAGGGAGAGGAGGAAGAGGGGGATAGGGAAAGGAGGAAGAAGAGAGGAGGAAGAGTGGGGATATGGGAGAGGAGGAAGAGGGTGGAGGAAGAGGAGAGTAGGAAGAGGAGGGAGGAAGAGGAGAGTAGGAAGAGGAGAGTAGGAAGAGGAAAGTAGGAAGATGAGCATAGGAAGAGGGTGGAGGAAGAGGGTGGAGGAAGAGGGTGGAGGAAGAGGAAAGTAGGAAGAGAAGAGTAGGAAGATGAGGGAGGAAGAGGAGAGTAGGAAGAGGAGAGTAGGAAGAGGAAAGTAGGAAGATGAGCATAGGAAGAGGGTGGAGGAAGAGGGTGGAGGAAGAGGGTGGAGGAAGAGGAAAGTAGGAAGAGAAGAGTAGGAAGATGAGGGAGGAAGAGGAGAGTAGGAAGAGGAGAGTAGGAAAAGGGGGAGGATAGGGAGAGTAGGAAAAGGGGGGAGGATAGGGAGAGTAGGAAGAGGAGGAGGAAGAGGAGAGTAGGAAGAGGGTGGAGGAAGAGGAAAGTAGGAAGAGGCGAGTAGGAAGAGAGGGGGTTGAAGAGGAGAGTAGGAAGAAGGGGGAGGAAGAGGAGAGTATGAAGAGGAGAGTAGGAAAAGGAGAGGAGGAAGAGGAGAGTATGAAGAGGAGAGTAGGAAAAGGAGAGGAGGAAGAGGAGAGTATGAAGAGGAGAGTAGAAAAGGAGAGGAGGAAGAGGAGAGTAGGAAGAGGAGAGTAGGAAAAGGAGAGGAGGAAGAGGAGAGTAGGGAAGAGGAGAGGAGGAAGAGGGGGATAGGGAGAGGAGGAAGAGGAGGAAGAGGGGGATAGGGAAAGGAGGAAGAAGAGAGGAGGAAGAGGGAAAGAAGGAAGAGGAGAGTAGGAAGAGGGGGAGGAAGAGGAGAGGAAGAAGAGGGGGAGGAAGAGGAGATTAGGAAGAGGAGGGAGGAAGAGGAGAGTAGAAAGAGGCGAGAAGGAAGGCGGGGGGTTGAAGAGGAGAGTAGAAAGAGGAGAGGAGGAAGAGGAAAGTATGAAGAGGAGTGTAGGAAGAGGGAGGAAGAGGAGAGTAGGAAGAGGAGAGTAGTAAGAGGGAGGAAGAGGAGAGTAGGAAGAGGAGAGTAGGAAGAGGAGAGTAGGAAGAGGAGAGAAGGAAAAGGGGGATGAAGAGGAGAGTAGGAAGAAGTGGGAGGAAGTGGAGAGGAGGAAGAGGGGGAAAGGGAGAGGAGGAAGAGGGGGATAGGGAAAGGAGGAAGAAGAGAGGAGGAAGAGTGGGGATATGGAGAGGAGGAAGAGGGTGGAGGAAGAGGAGAGTAGGAAGAGGAGAGGGAGGAAGAGGAGAGTAGGAAGAGGAGAGTAGGAAGAGGAAAGTAGGAAGATGAGCATAGGAAGAGGGTGGAGGAAGAGGGTGGAGGAAGAGGGTGGAGGAAGAGGAAAGTAGGAAGAGAAGAGTAGGAAGATGAGGGAGGAAGAGGAGAGTAGGAAGAGGAGAGTAGGAAGAGGAAAGTAGGAAGATGAGCATAGGAAGAGGGTGGAGGAAGAGGGTGGAGGAAGAGGGTGGAGGAAGAGGAAAGTAGGAAGAGAAGAGTAGGAAGATGAGGGAGGAAGAGGAGAGTAGGAAGAGGAGAGTAGGAAAAGGGGGAGGATAGGGAGAGTAGGAAAAGGGGGAGGATAGGGAGAGTAGGAAGAGGAGGAGGAAGAGGAGAGTAGGAAGAGGGTGGAGGAAGAGGAAAGTAGGAAGAGGCGAGTAGGAAGAGAGGGGGTTGAAGAGGAGAGTAGGAAGAAGGGGGAGGAAGAGGAGAGTATGAAGAGGAGAGTAGGAAAAGGAGAGGAGGAAGAGGAGAGTATGAAGAGGAGAGTAGGAAAAGGAGAGGAGGAAGAGGAGAGTATGAAGAGGAGAGTAGGAAAAGGAGAGGAGGAAGAGGAGAGTAGGAAGAGGAGAGTAGGAAAAGGAGAGGAGGAAGAGGAGAGTAGGAAGAGGAGAGGAGGAAGAGGGGGATAGGGAGAGGAGGAAGAGGAGGAAGAGGGGGATAGGGAAAGGAGGAAGAAGAGAGGAGGAAGAGGGAAAGAAGGAAGAGGAGAGTAGGAAGAGGGGGAGGAAGAGGAGAGGAAGAAGAGGGGGAGGAAGAAGAGATTAGGAAGAGGAGGGAGGAAGAGGAGAGTAGAAAGAGGCGAGAAGAAAGGCGGGGGGTTGAAGAGGAGAGTAGGAAGAGGAGAGGAGGAAGAGGGGGATAGGGAGAGGAGGAAGAGGAGGAAGAGGGGGATAGGAAAGGAGGAAGAAGAGAGGAGGAAGAGGGAAAGAAGGAAGAGGAGAGTAGGAAGAGGGGGAGGAAGAGGAGAGGAAGAAGAGGGGGAGGAAGAGGAGATTAGGAAGAGGAGGGAGGAAGAGGAGAGTAGAAAGAGGCGAGAAGGAAGGCGGGGGTTGAAGAGGAGAGTAGAAAGAGGAGAGGAGGAAGAGGAAAGTATGAAGAGGAGTGTAGGAAGAGGGGAGGAAGAGGAGAGTAGGAAGAGGAGAGTAGTAAGAGGGAGGAAGAGGAGAGTAGGAAGAGGAGAGTAGGAAGAGGAGAGAAGGAAAAGGGGGATGAAGAGGAGAGTAGGAAGAAGTGGGAGGAAGTGGAGAGGAGGAAGAGGGGGAAAGGGAGAGGAGGAAGAGGGGGATAGGGAAAGGAGGAAGAAGAGAGGAGGAAGAGTGGGGATATGGAGAGGAGGAAGAGGGTGGAGGAAGAGGAGAGTAGGAAGAGGAGGGAGGAAGAGGAGAGTAGGAAGAGGAGAGTAGGAAGAGGAAAGTAGGAAGATGAGCATAGGAAGAGGGTGGAGGAAGAGGGTGGAGGAAGAGGAGGGAGGAAGAGGAGAGTAGGAAGAGGAGAGTAGGAAGAGGAGAGTAGGAAGAGGGGGAGGAAGAGGAGAGTAGAAAGAGGAGGGAGGAAGAGGAGAGTAGGAAGAGGAGAGAAAGAGGAGGGAGGAAGAGGAGAGTAGGAAGAGGAGAGTAGGAAAAGGGGGAGGATAGGGAGAGTAGGAAAAGGGGGAGGATAGGGAGAGTAGGAAGAGGAGGAGGAAGAGGAGAGTAGGAAGAGGGTGGAGGAAGAGGAAAGTAGGAAGAGGCGAGTAGGAAGAGAGGGGGTTGAAGAGGAGAGTAGGAAGAAGGGGAGGAAGAGGAGAGTAGGAAGGGGGAGGAAGAGGAAAGTATGAAGAGGAGGGAGGAAGAGGAGAGTAGAAAGAGGTGAGAAGGAAGGCGGGGGTTGAAGAGGAGAGTAGGAAGAAGGGGGAGGAAGAGGAGAGTAGGGAGATGAGAGGAGGAAGAGGGGGTGGAAGAGGAGAGTAGGGAAGAGGGGGAGGAAGAGGAGAGTAGGAAGAAGGGGGAGGAAGAGGAGAGTAGGAAGAGGAGAGTAGGAAGAGGAAAGTATGAAGAGGTGAGTAGGAAGGGGAGGAAGAGGAGAGTAGGAAGCGGGAGGAAGAGGAGAGTAGGAAGGGGAGGAAGAGGAGAGTAGGAAGAAAAGCAGAGGAAGATTGGGGAGGAAGAAGAGAAATGGAAGAGGGGAGTAGAAAGAGGTGGCCTGTAGACTGGCCTGTATTATAATAGATCTGGCCTGTATTATAATAGACCTGTCCTGTATTATAATAGACCTGGCCTGTATTATAATAGACCTGGCCTGTATTATAACAGACCTGGCCTGTATTATAATAGACCTGTCCTGTATTATAATAGACCTGTCCTGTATTATAATAGACCTGTCCTGTATTATAATAGACCTGGCCTTTTTTTTAAAGTTCATCCCTGCAAATTAGATTAGATCACTAGACCTGGCATGAATCCTATAAGGCATATATATATATATCCTACAGTGTTGGCTGTGTGTGTGTGTGTGTGTGTGTGTGTGTGTGTGTGTGTGTGTGTGTGTGTGTGTGTGTGTGTGTGTGTGTGTGTGTGTGTGTGTGTGTGTGTGTGTGTGTGTGTGTGTGTGTGTGTGTGTGTGTGCGTAGATATATGGGTTGTTGTGTGGCCCAACCATCAGGGACATAAACCATTCACCAGGTGAGTGTGGGTTCAAATCCCACACTGGGACACAGTGTTGATAAACAATAGATTAGATTAAAACCAGGAAGTGTGAGGGTATCATTCCCAGGGGTAATACTGTATGACATGTAAACTGGAGGAACGAAATGAGAAAGGAATATGTAAGAGTGTAAGAATGATCTGGATCAAATACCAGAACCACCTACAGTCTGTTGATCTGGATCAAACACCAGAACCACCTACAGTCTGTTGAACTGGATCAAACATCAGAACCACCTACAGTCTGTTGATCTGGATCAAACACCAGAACCACCTACAGTCTGTTGAACTGGATCAAACATCAGAACCACCTACAGTCTGTTGAACTGGATCAAACATCAGAACCATCTACAGTCTGTTGAACTGGATCAAACACCAGAACCATACAGAGTCTGCTGTCTGTTGAACTGGATCAAACACCAGAACCATATAAAGTCTGTTGAACTGGATCAAACACCAGAACCATACACAGTCTGCTGTCTGTTGAACTGGATCAAACACCAGAACCATATACAGTCTGTTGAACTGGATCAAACACCAGAACCATCTACAGTCTGTTGAACTGGATCAAACACCAGAACCATCTTCTGTCTGTTGACCTGGATCAAATACCAGAACCATCTTCTGTCTGTTGAACTGGATCAAACACCAGAACCATCTTCTGTCTGTTGTCTGTTGAACTGGATCAAACACAGAACCATATACAGTCTGTTGAACTGTTAAACTGGATCAAACACCAGAACCATATACAGTCTGTTGAACTGGATCAAACACCAGAACCATCTACAGTCTGTTGAACTGGATCAAACACCAGAACCATCTTCTGTCTGTTGAACTGGATCAAACACCAGAACCATCTTCTGTCTGTTGAACTGGATCAAACACCAGAACCATCTACAGTCTGTTGAACTGGATCAAACACCAGAACCATCTACAGTCTGTTGAACTGGATCAAACACCAGAACCATCTTCTGTCTGTTGTCTGTTGAACTGGATCAAACACCAGAACCATCTTCTGTCTGTTGAACTGGATCAAACACCAGAACCATCTTCTGTCTGTTGTCTGTTGAACTGGATCAAACACCAGAACCATTTACAGTCTGTTGAACTGGATCAAACATCAGAACCATCTTCTGTCTGTTAAACTGGATCAAACATCTGAACCATCTACAGTCTGCTCTCTGTTGAACTGGAAATAAAGTTTTCGTAGGATCATAAATGAAAACATTTGGTCAGCAAGTAGTGTATTGCCAGATGAAAGACATCAAAATGCACAACATCAAACAGTCACAGAAATCAACACCATTGCAGTCATGAGATATTACATATTATTTCAAGCTGTCCTTCTGAGTCTGTAACAAAGACATGTGAATCAATATGCTCTGAATGGCTCAGATATTCAGATGAAAGACACACACACACACAAGCAGCCTGACAGGCAGAAGAAATCACAATAGGATGCAGGGGAGGGGTATAGAGAGGGGTAATGATGTCATCTCTTGTGGCTCAGATGATAAGCGTGCATGTGTGTGTGTGTGTGGATAAACTAAGCTGGGTTTGAGATAATGGGGACATTTCAGGAGAGATGATGTCATTTTTCCACCACTAGCCTCTCTCTCTCTCTCTCCCTCCCTCCCTCCCTCCCTCCCTCCCTCCCTCCCTGCCCCCACACCTCCTTCCCTCTCTTCCTTCCATCCTTAATCCCCTCCCTCCCTCTGGTGCAGGTGACTCTTTGGTCTAGCTCTTTGAATCCCAAATGCAAGGGTTGAGTTGGCTTCTGAATAGCCAAAGAGCTTAGCGTGTGAGCTACAGCCTGGGATGTGTGGGTCTTCTTATACTGTGAGGGGGGGTAATTCTTCCATTTTTGGGGGGGATCGGGCCGTGATCGGCGGTCCCACAGGGTAGCTCACAATTGGCCCAACGTCATCTGGGTTTGGTACTGGTAGGCCAAGATTGTAAATGAGAATTTGTTCTTAACTGACTTTCCTAGTTAAATAAAGGTTAAATAAAGGTTAAATAAAGGTTAAATTAAACAATTTAAAAATACAACTTCAGAGGTCCTCTATCAAAATGTTTCTGGGACTTTACAGCCCTCAGAGGTCCTCTATCAAAATGTTTCTGGGACTTTACAGCCCTCAGAGGTCCTCTATCAAAATGTTTCTGGGACTTTACAGCCCTCAGAGGTCCTCTATCAAAATGTTTCTGGGACTTTACAGCCCTCAGAGGTCCTCTATCAAAATGTTTCTGGGACTTTACAGTCCTCAGAGGTCCTCTATCAAAATGTTTCTGGGACTTTACCGCCCTCAGAGGTCCTCTATCAAAATGTTTCTGGGACTTTACAGCCCTCAGAGGTCCTCTATCAAAATGTTTCTGGGACTTTACCGCCCTCAGAGGTCCTCTATCAAAATGTTTCTGGGACTTTACAGTCCTCAGAGGTCCTCTATCAAAATGTTTCTAGGACTTTACAGCCCTCAGAGGTCCTCTATCAAAATGTTTCTGGGACTTTACAGCCCTCAGAGGTCCTCTATCAAAATGTTTCTGGGACTTTACCGCCCTCAGAGGTCCTCTATCAAAATGTTTCTGGGACTTTACAGTCCTCAGAGGTCCTCTATCAAAATGTTTCTAGGACTTTACAGCCCTCAGAGGTCCTCTATCAAAATGTTTCTGGGACTTTACCGCTCTCAGAGGTCCTCTATCAAAATGTTTCTGGGACTTTACAGCCCTCAGAGGTCCTCTATCAAAATGTTTCTGGGACTTTACAGTCCTCAGAGGTCCCTCTATCAAAATGTTTCTGGGACTTTACAGTCCTCAGAGGTCCTCTATCAAAATGTTTCTGGGACTTTACAGCCCTCAGAGGTCCTCTATCAAAATGTTTCTGGGACTTTACAGCCCTCAGAGGTCCTCTATCAAAATATTTCTGGGACTTTACAGCCCTCAGAGGTCCTCTATCAAAATGTTTCTGTGACTTTACAGCCCTCAGAGGTCCTCTATCAAAATATTTCTGGGATTTTACAGTCCTCAGAGGTCCTCTATCAAAATGTTTCTGGGACTTTACAGCCCTCAGAGGTCCTCTATCAAAATGTTTCTGGGACTTTACCGCCCTCAGAGGTCCTCTATCAAAATATTTCTGGGACTTTACCGCCCTCAGAGGTCCTCTATCAAAATGTTTCTGGGACTTTACAGCCCTCAGAGGTCCTCTATCAAAATGTTTCTGGGACTTTACCGCCCTCAGAGGTCCTCTATCAAAATGTTTCTGGGACTTTACCGCCCTCAGAGGTCCTCTATCAAAATGTTTCTGGGACTTTACCGCCCTCAGAGGTCCTCTATCAAAATGTTTCTGGGACTTTACCGCCCTCAGAGGTCCTCTATCAAAACGTTTTCACCCAAGCAGCTGCTGTCTCTGATGCTGTTTTCTCGTTGTTTATTTTGACAGCTCCATTCTCATTGTGGCTGTGAAGAGTGCTTCTCCTCAGAGGATTATGTATCCAGTGCCAAACAAAACACACAGATTCAGATGCAAATGATGAGAATTAAGATGTCAATATCTTATGATTCATATGTTGTGATACAAACCCCACATGGCTCATATCAAACTGAAGACCTAATGTATTTAGGGAGTATGTCAACCACATTACATGTTGTCATTAGACTTACCACCAGAACCATCCTTTTCTCTTTGCCCCATAAGTGCTGATATCAAATTGAAGGTAATGCTAGTACTGTACAGCATATATATCTCCTATTGAGAGTAATTTTAGTACTGTACAGCATATATCTCCTATTGAGGGTAAGTATAGGTCTGTACAATATATATATCCTATTGTTTTTCAGTATCCTGTTTCTTAAGTTACTTTTCTTAAATTGCTTGTAAGTGTTGTGTTTTATTGCGTTGCAATTGTAAATATTGTGAATTTCTATAATTATGTGCAGTTTGCAGGTGGGGGTGATGCAAAATGTTTTTTGCCCAGACGGCCATATCGGTCAGCTAATAAAATATTGGTAACATACACGTGTTTAGTAGATGTTATTGCGGGTGTAGCGAAGATGTCCTGGAGGGCAGGTAGTTTTGGTATTTTGGTATTTTATTAGATCCCCAGTGTCTGTAGCAAAGCAGCAGCTACTCTTCCTGGGGTCCACACAAAACATGAAACACAATACAGCACACAGAACACAAAGCACAGAACACAGAATTCAAAACACAGAATACAGAATACAAAACACAGAACACAGAACACAGAACACAAAACACAGAACACAGAATTCAAAACACAGAATACAGAATACAAAACACAGAATACAGAACACAGAACACAAAGCACAGAACACAGAATTCAAAACACAGAATACAGAATACAAAACACAGAACACAGAACACAGAACACAAAACACAGAACACAGAACACAAAACACAGAACACAGAACACAGAACACAGAACACAAAACATGACATAATACAGAAGATTAATAGACAAGAACAGCTCAAGGACAGAACTACATACAGTTGAAGTTGGAAGTTTACATACACTTATGTTGGAGTCATTAAAACTCTTTTTCAAACCACTCCACGAATTTCTTGTTATCAAACTATAGTTTTGGCAAGTCGGTTAGGACATCTACTTTGTGCATGACACAAGTCAATGTTCCAACAATTGTTTACAGGCAGATTATTTTACTTATAATTCACTGTATCACTATTCCAGTGGGTCAGAAGTTTACATACACTAAGTGGACTGTGCCTTTAAACAGCTTGGAAAATCCCAGAAAATTATGTCATGGCTTTAGAAGCTTCTGATAGGCTAATTGACATCATTTGAGTCAATTGGAGATGTACCTGTGGATTTACAGTGCCTTGCGAAAGTATTCGGGCCCCCTTGAACTTTGCGACCTTTTGACACATTTCAGGCTTCAAACATAAAAAGATATAAACTGTATTTTTGAAGAATCACACAACAAGTGGGACACAATCATGAAGTGGAATGACATTTATTGGATATTTCAAATTTTTTAACAAATCAAAAACTGAAAAATTGCGTGCAAATTATTCAGCCCCTTACTTTCAGTGCAGCAAACTCTCTCCAGAAGTTCAGTGAGGATCTCTGAATGATCAATGTTGACCTAAATGACTGTATTGATAAATACAATCCACCTGTGTGTAATCAAGTCTCCGTATAAATGCCTGCACTGTGATAGTCTCAGAGGTCTGTTAAAAGCGCAGAGAGCATCGCAGAACAAGGAACACACCAGGCAGGTCCAGGAATACTGTTGTGAAGAAGTTTAAAGCCGGATTTTGGATACAAAAGCTCCACAAGCTTTAAACATCCCAG